>NW_024881893.1:0-102500 GCF_019059575.1 Amphibalanus amphitrite
ATATAAAGGCCAAAACATACCTACCGCCGAACGGACCTGGACAGACGGGAGGGAGAGTCAGGGGACAGCCAGACCATACCGCCGAACGGACCTGAGCGTACAGGATGGGGAGGGTCAGGGGATGAATAAATCATACCGCTAACGTACCGGGAACGAAAGAACAAAAGGGGCTTGAGAAGCCATAGGGCCTATTCCAGCGCCTCCAGAAACTTCCAGAAACCTCCAGAAAGCTCTAGAATCCTCCAGAGAGCGTTACAGCGCCTCCAGAAAGCTCCAGAAAGCTCTCCCCAAAGCTCCAGAAACCTCCAGTAGCCTCCAGAGAGTTTGAAGGTCCAAATTTCTCTGGAGGCTCTGGTCTACAACTATGGCGCACATGTGACAATCACGAATGTAAACAAAGGACTTTGACTGATAATTTACAACTTGAATGTAAAGAAAATTACATTGCTATAATTTTGTTAATCTTTCTTAATAAAAATGAAAACAATTTTGCATTTCAAGAGAGAACAATCGTCATTCTTTTGGTATATGTGACACCAATCTCCAGAAATCTCCAGATTGCGTTCCAGCGCCTCCAGTGAAACCTCTGGTAGAGCCTCCAGTCAAGAATTTCTACTGGAAGCGCTGGAACAGGCCCATAATGTACCACCAAAACTTTCGGCATGGGGTGTAACAGCAACCTGGCTAGCGTCATCATCATTCACAATCACCAGACACGCTTATCGATTCGTATCATTGGATTCAGCGACACATCCTAAATTTCCCGTCTTTTAACGAGCACCTCTCGCAGTCAACTTCTAAACTGGCACACGAGCTCCACCCATCTCGACCTCCCTGTGACAGTGGCAGCACTGTCGCCCGTCCAGCCTCTGCACCAGTGTCTGGCGGCGCCACTGGGACCCGTCCAACCGACCTCTCCTGAACCACGACGACACCTGGCGGCCGGCCGAGGCGACCATCGAGCGAAACTTAACGAATAAACTGACCGAGCCAGCGGTAAACTCACCGAACTAGGAGCAAACTTACCGAGCCAGCGGTAAACTCACAGAGCCAGCAGTGAAGTCACTGAGCCAGCAGTAAACTCACTGAGCGAGTAGCGGTCAACTCACCGAGCGAGTAGCAGGCGATGCCGACGGGCCGGTGTCGGAAGGAGGCCGGCGGGAAGTGGTCGAGCATGTTGACCAGCGCCGGCGGCAGCGAGCAGTTGTACTCGGGCGTCACCACCACGAACCCGTCGGCAGCCGCGATCTCCGCGTTGGCGTCTCGCAGCCACTGGGGCGCCGCCGCCTGGTCCGGCATAAAGTGCAGCGGCTGCCGCAGCAGCTCGAACGGCATCTTCAGCGGGTCTGAGGCACAGCGGCGGACGTCACGGTCAGTGGGTCTCACATCAGGGTCAGCGCGTCAGCGGCGGATGTTAGAATCACTGCATTATTGTTTTCATCGTCCACGGTAGCGTGAACAGCTTATTTCATGGTCCAAGGTGCCCAAGCACCAGCACATAGATCATGTGCTGGTGCTTGGGCACATACAGGGGCTCCGCCACAGGGGGGTACGCGGGGGTCCGGACCCCCTCAATAATTTAACTGGGGGGTACAGTACCCCCCAATATTCCGAATACTTATAAGCTTGTTTTCGCGTATAGAATGACTATATCATTCACAGAATGTGTTGAATAATTTAAATGTGTTGACAGTCGCAAAGCTAAGGAATTTAAGATAAAAATGTAGGGAACCCTTGAAATGTTGTGACACACGAATTGCTTAACACTCGCCGACCTATACCTATGTACGGGAGTGTCGTCATTCTACCATTTTGTTATTACTATGAATGCGTTTAAGATTGCTAGGATTAGCTAAGCATGCCAGGATTGGGCTATAATTTCGTGAGAGGTGTCCAGCTTGCAGGACACCTCCTAGACACATGAATACCCGCCCCAAAAGAGCTTCAAATCGAGCTTCAAATCCTCTTACCATGTAAGGTCAGGTCACCCGTTATTGCTGGGGGGGGGGGGGGTCCAAGCCGGTCTTTCGAGCACCATACTAGTCTAAGCAGCTTCACACCGTTCTGAGGTAATCTGCAATAATCTGCACAGGGCTCTGAATGCAAGTTGGTAGAGATATGACATCTACAAGTCACAACTCTTACAGGATCCCCATAACCTGACCTTTGATTCAAGTGCAGCATTTTGATATCCATTTTCAGGTCAAGCTAGGTCACACTCTAATCACAGAGACTGAATGTCAGTCTCTAAGGACCCCATACTGCTATATGAGGGCAGGGTTTTCAAATCCCTACAACGACTCCTAAAGCCCTGCGCTTTCCTTAAACAACTTCCTTGGAGGACCCGACACCGGCCTAAGAGCCTACATATATATCTGAGCGCGTATGAAGGTCCCTGAATTCCCGAGCCCATGCCAGTCACTGAGAGCCTAATGCGCTGTCTGATGGCTAACACCGCACTTGGAGCGCGCAACAGCGGCCTCTATTCCTCAAGAACGTTGATTTGAGAGGCCACCATGTCGGTGTCAATGGGCTCCGCTTCTCGGTTTTCGATTCCTTGTGCAAACTGGACCTTGGTTTTTCGGTTTAGAGCAAAAATTTTCAGATAAAATTGTTAAGTTTTCTTTGAACTCTGGAAAAACGGATTTTTCTTATCGATTTCTGGAGCTGCGGGAGGGGGAGGGTGAATTCGCCCAAAATGCCCACCCTGGAACCACCAGCGAGGCTTTGTGTTTTGCGTCGGACCCCCCCAATCCCAAAACCGTGGCGGAGCCCCTGGGCACATAGGCCCTAAACATAGGCCCTAAAGCTAAATATATTTACACGTAAATTTATCAGCATTTTGGCCACATACATCAACCATCAACCAAAATTTCATGAAGTACCCAGGTGCCAGCCCGACGTGCTAGGGCCATCCCTCTTATCCCGATGATAACGTATCGCTGATATATAGGTCATCGAATATAGCGAAAAATGCCACACATCATCAGTTTTTTAAATGGCTATAACTCTGGTTCCTTTTCTGGTATCAAAATGGTATCAACAGGGTCTTATAGGTAATTGATAAGGCTTTGATTTTTAATTATAAAATTAAATTGAAGTGACCTTGAAATGCATTTGACCTTGAATTAAAACAGAAAAATTTAAATAGCAAAAAACACGTCACCTTCGATTTGGGTAATTTTTACATATTATGTCCGTCACAATGTTCCTAACCATCTGTGAAAAAATTGGAGTGGGCCATTCATAACTTTCGCGGCAAACGCCGTTTTCATGCATCAACATCACGCAACCGCGCGTGACCTTGAAAGACAGAGTCAAGACATGCTTGCTTGTGTACACTTTCTGAAATGAATGATTGCTGATTAGTGATATAGAGGATTCTTCATGGCTCCGAGTGGAAGATAAGGATATCTTTTCCAAGCGGGTTACTGAAAAACCGAGCGACGAAGGAGCGAGGTTTTTCTGTAACACGCGAGGAAAAGATATCCTATCTTCCACGAGTGAGCCATGAGGAATCCTATATCTTTCTATGTTGAGGTTTATTCTTGATTAATAAAATATTATATTTAAATGTATTCATCTATGTAAAAATAGATCCGGAGTAGTTTGTTCATATTTCATAAGTTTCATCAATAAACAACCATTAAAAATGTTGTTCGGTTATTGACCCATCATCACTTGAACTCTTGATTTTTCGCTATGAACCCTCGATACCTTATCTTTGCATCTCAGAGGGATGCAGAGATAACAATTTCTTATCTCTGCATCTCAGAAGAGTGCGAGATAGAAATATCCCTGCACTGTAGACCCAATGGCAAATAAACCTCAACTAGAAAGATATCCCAAACTCTGCGAGAATGGAAATGCGTAGTCATCGTAGTCAAGCATTCACGTTCCATAGTAAAAGTGTCTCAGGCAAACGGTATTTTGCGGTGAATTTTGAGCCGTGTGGAAATGCATCATGAAGTAAATTCAACGAAAACATTATCACGCAACGATATCTTCACGTCTTTTGATCTTCACTATACGAAAGAACATACATTTTTTAGTATGTATGGGGAATTTCTAGTTAATCCAATAATAAATATGGCAGTTAGAGGCCAGCTAATTGAGTAACATGTCGCCGGCTGAGGCGGGCTCGGCCGATGCGGGAAACGCAGCAATCACAATTTTGTGTTTACACGTTCATATTTCAATTGTTTACCAACCGATTTTCAAAATTCTTTCACCATAAGATTGCCTGTACATTTCTTAGTCTTCTCACAAAATTTGACGCGAATCGAACGTAATCAGCGGTAGGGAGCGCGATGTAAAGACGGAACCGTTCTGTTCCGTCCCGGCACAGTCTGCAATTCAGGCGGCGCGTAGCGGTCGGCGCCGGCTGCCGAGTCGCCGCGTCGCTGCGGCGACAGGATGTTCACTTTACACCGCTATTACTAGAACAGTTGCGAACCGATTTTCTTATTGCTTGCACGATGAGATGTCCAATTCAATTCTTGACAGGTAGCCATAATTAATTTCGCATTAATCTTATGAGATATTGGCGAAAAACAGGATGGGTGGGCGAAATTCGCTCTTCCCCCTCCACTGCGCGTGCTAACATACGTTTGCATATGTGCAATTTTCTTCAAAACTTATGAATGGCCCACTCTAATTTTTTCACAGGTTGTTAAGAATATGGTAGGCAATAAAATATATGAAAATGAGCCAAATCGAAGGTGACGTGTTTTTTGCTATTTCAATATTTGTGCTTAAGAACAGAGTTAAGCAAATTTCAAGGTCATATATTTAAGTAGGTGCAATTCTAAACAAATGCTTAAGAAATTACCTAAACAGTAAGGTTTATTTCATTCAAATCAAACAAGTACAACCAAAGTTATGGTCGTTCAAAAATATAAAGATGCAACATTTTGTAAAAATTTGATGCCCAATATTTAGAAGACCTGTGGTCAGAATGTGCAAAAAACATCAATGTAATGTCCGGGGCCACACAGGAACTCGCTCACAAATTTATAATGAAATCGCTGATGGTAAGGTGCAAAACAGCCGATTTTTGTTCGATTTGACGTGGAATGCCCCTGTTACCACGTCCATATCGAACTACACGGGCTGCCAATATCACAGCACGGTGCGCCAGCTTATCATCAACTGGTAGGTACTCGGAGATGGGCACCGAGATGAGCAGTGAGCGGTGATCACCATGGCTGTAATTGGACACCACACCAGTGCCATGGTGCCTCATTTTAGTATACCGAATACCGATATAACACTAATTGCACATTCAGGATAGCTGCTCTTCATATGTATATAGTAATTAAAGTTTGTTAGTGAACTCTTAGACAGGGTTTTAGACGGTAACAGTCGCCCATTTCTTTTTTTCTGATGAAAAAATGCGATGACGAGGAAAAAAGGATGTTTGTCCACATCAACCCTCGAGCTAAACAGAAAATGTGAAGTGCTAATACAAAAGAACCTGATGACATGCTAGTTCTTCACAACAGCCTCGGCCCGTTGCTATCACAGCGAGGAGAGGCAAACAGCTCCGATGTGAGATGTATCGGTATGACGTCAACGAGTTTTAACTGTACCGTGTTGATGCTGACCGCCGGGGGGAGGGGTGGGGGGCAGAGGGTGCGCACAAAGAAGGCAGTCCAGGCGGCGGCACGACCTGGTAACCAGCAGAGGCCACCTTGACACGTCGTGGTCATCTGTTACCGGAGTCCAAATGCACGCAGGCGCGCACGGCTTCGTTTTGATATAAAAACCAGCAATATAGGTAACCAGCCTCTGGATTACTCGAGCAGACCAAGCAGCTGTCAATGCCACTTTGAGTGATGTTACACTTTTGAAGTAGAAAATATATAAACAAATAAAAGAAACAACTAACAAGCAATATCAAGCACCGTCATCCGCGCCAGCCGCTCTGATTGGGATGACGCCACCACCGAGCCATCTCGAGCGGCCGATTCTGCCCGGTCACGCAGGCGACAAGTGTTTACAGCGAATACCGTCCTGATTAGCAGTCTGGCTGTGTGTCTTACACTCGAGAACGCCTATCAGGGATGATTGTCAGCCTAGGAGCAGTGCCACATCACAAAAGCCGTCCAAAGTCTCTGACAATTCACCACTCGAAGGGCCACGACGGGTCACAGGGTGCGATCAAGTCGCCTGACGACAATGCGAACGTTCAAACGCAATAAAAAGTGAGTGCCATTCGGCCGCGAGATCAGATATCTATCAGCATTATCGGTGTGCAAGGTCATCCAAGCACAACTGCCTAGTGACCGACCGCCTCCTACCGGATGACGGACCTCGATAGGGCGAGCTGAGAAACCCGCCACTCCCAGTTCCCCAGACTAATTGTTCGGTCCGGCGCTCCCAATTTGCTAGCGTCACTGTCGCCAACCTCATATCATCAACCGATGTGGGATGTCTAACTGTAAGCACGGAACATGCAGCAGCCATCGTGTGCTTCGCTTCGCCTTTTCGGAGAGCTCATCCCACAACCACACAGGAATAAAGTCATTCCTTCCAAGCCGTCCCTCCCTCGGTCGGTGTGTTCCCAGCCCCACTCACCGTGTCTCCCGACTTCCCGGCGTAGGCGAACTGGACGCGGATGTCGCCCACCGCAGGCGACTCGATGTTGTCGCAGTGGTAGAAGATGTCGCCGTGCAGCTTGATGCTCCGGTCGGCCGGTCGCTCGTCAGAGGCGAACACCGTGAAGCGCGTCAGCAGCTGGCGCAGCTCCTCGGTCACCAGAAAACCGGCCAGGTGCGCCACGGGCGCCTCCTGGATCCGCGACTCGAGCGGCATCGTCCTGGGGAGGGAGAGTGAGAGAACTGAGCAGAGGTAGCGGGCGATGGTAGCAGGAGGGGCATTCCACGATAGATCGACCAAAGCCGTACACCCTCATATTTTATTTTTTGCTTAAAATTGGTCTTATGGGTTGTGATGGGCGGGGAAGCCAGCTGTGCCAAGGATTTTTTTCTTCGTACAACGGTTTCCGAGATATAGCCTCAGGCAATTCCTGGAGGTCACGCTGCAACCCTATGTTTGGCGGCTTATAACTCAGAAACTATTGGTTTTCTATGGTAAAAACTTTATATGGTTCAACTCGCAATCAACCAACAAACGTTTTGGCTATCTCGGATTTTCGATTTTTGAAAATTTTGATCACGTGATATCTTGACCTTTTTTCGAAGAGTGACCTTGATATTTTCCCAACTGAAAGTCGCAATTATGTCTGATGACGATTAAAGCCTTATCAATTGTCATTCATATGCGAAAATAAAGAAGTGGCTATCGCCCTGCGTTGACCTCAGGTCAGGTCATTTTTATGGCCTGTCCATTATTACGAGCGGGAGCGACAGCGAGATCTCGAGAATAGAGCAAGATAGCGACAAGCGGTAAACGGTACAGGATTCACACGGATAAGGTCTACAATTTTTACTGAGGTCATTTTCAGGTCAGGTAAAAAATGACGTCACAGGGGTAAAAAGGAAGTCAAAATAGTTTTGGCTGTACCTTTTGATCTAATAAAGAAAGAGACGTGGAACAGGCACCATTGTGTTTGCTTTCGCCTAGCGCCAGTTCGTTTTGAATTTCAATACCGATGACCTAAGGTCAGGTCAATTTCTTGACCACCCCATTATAAGTCAATTGGGGAAAAATCAGCTCCCTTGTTTTTACACTAAAACGCGTCGGAATTGCCAAATATACCATGAGTGACTTCATATACGACTAACTTTGACTACCTTGAGACCTTTTTTGCTCTTGGTCAACTGTGACGTTGCTCTTGGGTCATGTGACGTCATTAACCTTCCAGGCGGTGGGGGGGCATTTTTTTGCCCCCCCCCCCTTTAGTTTTTTTCAATATATCTCGAGAACCGCTGCGCCGATCGTCACCAAACTTTCAGTACCCTCCCGGGAGCAGCTAGCGCACATGGTGACCAAAAATTTTTCCAAAGGCTATGATAGGTTGGCCGCTAATGACGTCAGAGTGACGTCAATTTTGCCATTTTCGACCCAAAAAAAGGTTTCGCGGGAAGAGCTATCAGGCCTACAGCTTTAGAGATACAGAAAAATGTTTCAGACATAAAAGGTGTGAAATCAAAAGGGCTACAAAACTGCAATTTCGGTTTTTTCGAATTTTTTGAATTTTGACCCCCAAAAATCAAAAAATAGATTTTTTGATTATAATAGCCAAAAAATCCAAAAAAATCTTGAATTTCGAAAAAAAACGGAATATATGTGATAGTCCCTACCGCCTTCTATCTACATACCAAATTTGAGATCGATACCTCTTTTTTTGGCCAAGTTACAGCGAAAAAACTGTTCAAAATTGATGACGTCAAATTTTCAAACTCAATTTTTAGCAATTCTAGACCTCGTAGCGCAAAACAAAGACCACCATTAGACTCCCCGTGACAAGCTGCATCGAATCGATACCCATTTTATGCAAAAATATCAACTTTGAAATTTGACCTTTTTTGACCTGACCTTGACCTGACCTCCACCAGTAAGTGACCTAAACCGTACCTGATGGTCTTATAACCAACACCATTGAGTTGGAAATGAAAAACTGGCCATAAAACATGCATCGCATAACCTTAGTAAAGTTGGGCTCATGTGGTGACCCTTGGTGACATTTGGTGACCTGACCTTTGACCTGACCTGGTATGACCAGTGACCTCTAATAGCAACATATGTACTAGACAACTGACGCCTTATCGCTGATTTTCGACAAAATGCGTTTTACTCGGTGTTATAGTGCTTTCCCTAGAAGCCCCGTGAACGGTGAAACATTTTATCTTTGACCTGACCTGTGACGTCATCGGTGACCCCGAGGTCAATGAAATTTGGTTTTCTTCGACAAATTTGACAGGGCTATCGAACGCCGTTTGAATTTTCCGGATCCGTCCAGTAGTTTCGGAGATACGGGGGAGGGGAAATGCCCCCCCCCCCCCCCCACCGCGCGGAAGGTGGCTGGTAGGCCCACCGCCTGCCGGGTTAAAGGTCACCAAATGTTTTTTTGCTAATAACTCCTTACAGGTTTGAGATACAGCCGCGCGGATAGGCTCATTGTGTTCAGCTCGTCAAGGCCCATCGAATGATATATGGGTGTCCGTCAAAATTCGTGGAGATATGCTGTCCCACGATTTCAATAATGCCTCACGTCAATAAATGAGCTTATTTCAGCGTAACACGGGTTCGTACGCGAGATTTGGACATTTGATTGAAGAAAAAAAATCGTTGAAAAGGCAACGCAAAGTGGCATAAAAAAAATTTGGACATCTTTCCCAAACCGTGCTTTTGTGTGCCTATGTATTTTAGCTTGTCCCACAACCTGCGAAAAAAATCTACATAGCTGCTGTGTAGCTATTTTTAGAGATAATTGAGCGCGATTGAGCGTTGTGAATAGCAAAAACATTGAAATTTCTCTTCATGGTTCTTATTTTTTGGTTATACAATTTAGCAAAACTGCACAACGCAAAAACGTCTGTCCCACGGTTTTTGGCAAACTTTTTTCTGGGTCACGTTTGTTTCTGGGTCACGGTACTTAGCTCCTCATTCAAAGCATTACGGACCGCGTAAGCAGGGTCTGCAGACTTGCATATGGTCCTATCCCGCGAAGGCGCAGAGAGCGGGGGCGGAAACTGAAAACTGTCAGTTGGGCTGGGCGAACCCAGGGGAAATCATCTCCTGCGTGCCATAAGATTTCTTTATTCTGGGTCACACGCCCTTGTGGCTTGTGGCTGGTAAGTGTCGAAAAAAATCACAGTGTCGTGTTGCTGCGTGCAACACGACTCCAGATAAGATGTACTTGGAGATTAGTATTCGATAACAAACTTGCCATATTCGGAAAACTGTAAAAACCATTCCCCTGGGTCACGCATTTTTTTCTTCTGGGTCACGAATTTTAGCGTGACCCAGGAAAAAAATCGTGACCCAGAAGAGAAATTCTGCCCACCTACATCATCAAGACATGCAAGTCTTTCCGCCTACGTGTGGAGAAGGTCATTGCCGATAAGGGGGTTATATCGCGCAAGAGGTGAGTGAATGTATCTGGTTTGATAATGCGTGACCCAGAAGAAAATTTTATTTTTTTCTGGGTCACGGACCATTTTACGCGCATGCGCAATGGCATTTTTGAATAATTTCAACTGTGAACAGCCTAGGGTGCATGGTTTATGAAAAGGCAATGATTTCTAGAAAATCAGCTGTGGGACAAATACCGACCCAAATCTCCACGAATTTTGACGGGTACCCATATATGATGACCTTAAGGTCACGTGACCTAAGGTCAACTTTTGACCTTGACCTTTCGAGGTCAACATACACATGTTTCGATGCGGATCGACGAGAGGATCACGATGGTGCTATTAGTTTGTTCCTAGCTAGGATACTATGAAAGTTATTCGAGAAAAACCTCATATATATGTAGTGCCGCCATTTAGACTTTCTTTTTACCCCTGTGACGTCATCTTTGACCTGACCTGAAAATGACCTGAGTAAAAATTGTAGACCTTATCCATGTGTACCTTGTGCCGTTTACCACTTGTCGCTATCTTGCTTTGTTCTCGAGATCTCGCTGTCGCTCCCGCTCGTTATAATGGGAAGGTCATAAAAATGACCTGACCTGAGGTCAACGCAGGCCGAAAGCCACTTTTTTATTATCGCATATGAATGACAATTGATAAGGCTTTAATCGTCGTCAGACAAAATTGCGACTTTCAGTTGGGAAAATATCAAGGTCACTCTTCGAAAAAAAGGTCAAGATGTCACGTTATCAAAATTTTCAAAAATCGAAAATCCGAGATAGCCAAAACGTTCGTTGGTTGATTGCGAGTTGAACCATATTAAGTTTTTACCATAAAAAACCAATAGTTTCTGAGTTATAAGCCGCCAAACATAGGGTTGCAGCGTGACCTCCAGGAACTGCCCGAGGCTATATCTCGGAAACCGTTGTTCGAAGAAAAAAATCCTTGCCACAGCTGGGTTCCCCGCCCATCACAACCCACTAGACCAATTTTAAGCAAAAAATAAAATATGAGGGTGTAAATTTTATTTATTTTTGGTCGATCTATCGTGGAATGCCCCAGGAGGGGAGAAGTGGAAGATTTCGTGCTACATATGCAATTTTATGCTACTAGATTGTTATGTCAGTTTGGAATTATAAATCAAATCTCTCCAGTTTCCATCGGATATTTCGCTGGAAGCGCATGTGTCCTGGGCGCGCAGTGCAGGCCTGACATCCTAGACAGTACAGGGTGTCCCGAAATTGATGCGCGGTTGGTGCCGCATGTTATGTTGTCCCTCCCGAGTGCTGAACAACTGCAATTTTACCGGTTCTGGCACCACGGACATCTTGCTGGTCACACGATCACGTGAACCAAGCGGCTAACCCGACCGCGGCCGGTAGTGGGCGCGGGAGGCCACTCTTGTCCAGACAGGCAACGTGGAGAAACCGCATATCACCAAAAGTGAAAAGGCACAAACTACCGATCCGCTACCGCGCGGTGGGGATGATCAAGGACGGTGTGACCCAGGTTCCGGATGCCAGAGAATTGGGCGTCAACTCTGCGACAATTAAACTTTGGATGGACTGCAAACGATCAGGAGAGACACTCAAGAACAGCACAGTTCGAGGGCGGAAGACTGCCTTGAGCCGAGTGGCGAAAATCGTGATTGCAAAGTCGACCTTTAAAAAGCACCATTCAACATCGCTGACAAGAAAACTGAATGAGATGCATGTCCCAGCATCCAAATCGACCCTCCACCTGTATTTGAAGACTATCTTGAAGCTGATGCTGCTCAGCTTCAGGATGCAGACTTGGCCTACCGTGGTCCAGAAGTGCAGGCAGCTGGATTTCGCGAAGACCCACAAAAACTGGACCATTCAGGACTGGAGATTCGTCCTTTTCAGTGACAAGGTGCCCTTTGTGGTCTCTAAGCCCCTAACTGCCAGAACGATCGAAATGTGGGCCAACGGCAGCTCTGAGGAGTCCGCTGTCGAGACGGTGAAACGTCTGCTGAAGAATCTCATTTGGAGCATGATGAGCTACAGAGGCGCTCTGAGCTTCACGAGGTGCCTCGGGGACAGACCGTGACTGCTTATTACTATGTCAACGAGGTGCTGAAGAAGACTGATGCCACAAAGATGCTGAGGGAAAAGGTAAATGGTTCAAAAACCAGACTCAAACTTTTGTCGGACATGTCCAGGGCCATTTTCCAGCAAGAAAGGGCTCCAGCTTATCACGCCAGGAATACCCAGGACTGGTGCCGAGCGAGGCTCCCAGGCCTCTGGAAGAAGGGGACATGGTCTGGCAACAGTCTGGACCTGTCCCCGATCCAAATTATCTGGACGATCGTCAGAAAAGAGCTCAGCAAGCTTCCACGGGCTAGCTCACAGAAGAGGCTGTTTCAGAAGATATAAGCGGCATGGCGTTGTTTCAAAGGAGAGACTCTTGACAACCTGAAACGTGACACGCTAGAGTGCAATAGGCCGTGTATGCAACTGAATGGGGACTGTGATAACATATAAGCCGTGAAATAAATTCGAGCACTTTATAAGTTATTGAAGATAGAACAACGGCGCATCAATTTCGGGACACCCTGTAATACTTGTCTGTCCCAACAGCGGAGCAGGGATCGTCACGCGGAACACAGGTCGGTGTTGGTCCGCTGACCACGTGAGGGTGACTCAGCAGCACGGAGAAACGGCTATGCCGAGCGCTGACTCAGAGACGGCGGGTCAGGCCGGGGTCAACGACGAGCACCTACGATATGGCGATCAAATATACGTGACACGAATCCACAACGGGCGTCATCGCTGACAGGGACCGGCTTTGTGGAAAGGACAATCATCGTCTCATGACAGACATGTGATTAGAGGTACCACAAGCGGATTGAAATCAATGAAGTTATTGCTACGAAAGAGGTCTTCCATTCCTTACTGCTTATATTGGTTAGTTATCATTTAATTTCTTTAAATAGCGCACGTTGTCGCAGCCCGTAGCGCACGTTGATAATCAGCCGCTCCAGTGATAGATCTGGCCGTGCAGCTTGATGCGTCGGTTCACCGGACGCTGGACCGGACGCCGCTACTTATCCCAGTCATTTTCCAATTGCCCCTAAACGTAGGAGTCATTAGGCCGATCGTGTCGTTTTAAATAAACCTTTCCAGAGCACGATTTCAGAGGACGTATGTAGCTCTGACTCTGGATACACGTCGACTTAAAGTTGCTATCCCGATCGATTTATATCCTGGTCTGATAATACATTCCGAGTGGTTTCAATGATAACAGGACAGGCGGATATGGTTGTGCTGTAAAGGAAGATCTTTTCTGAGTTGGACAGCACTTTCCGTCATTGCCGGACATAGACGTTTTTCGACCGTCGCTGAATAGTCAGCGGGCAGTTTTACAAACAAAAAGGGGCCGCCAGTTCTTCCCGAGGACGAGATAAATAGAAAGGGCCCACAACATACTTTCTTGCTCCTGATGCTAAAAGGCACAAACTGACAAACAAGGTCATTTAATATAAGCATTCAGACAAAAATTAGTCAGTTTGTCGGCAACATTAACAATTCTAAGAACCTGGAAGATAAACTATCGCCCAGCACTGCATTTCAGCACCAAACACAGCATCCGCTACAAAATATCCTCCCAATCCCATCACAGTTCATACTCTAAAACCCACTCTCATCTTCAGAACATAGAAGATGTGAGTAAAATGAAAAAGACAATATAGGAGCGTAAACAGCGTCGACATACGAGGGGGTATCGAAAAGTTCTGATCATCACATAGAAGATATAGACCGATTTCGATGATTTTTTGTTGGTATTATATTTGGTTCTCAAGAACAATGTTCTCGTAAGGAAAATCCTGAGAAGTGGTTTTATCTTATGTAGGAGAGACTTAGAAGTAAAAAAGATGAGTATTGGCCTATTGGGCCCATTGAGGACCGAACCGTCATCCAACTAATGCATTTGAAACGGTATCACACTGAGAAAATACATCAAGCACGTGAAATTAGTTTATGGCGAGGAAAGACTATCTCATGCACTTACCGAAAATGAAAAAATAATTTTCGACTTGGTTGCATGGCCTTTGCAGGGGAGTCAAGAAGTGAGTGACTACCAGTGACTGACAAGGTGGTGACTGTGAAGGAAGTGGAGGACCTCATCCTTACAGATCGTCGTGTGACCTTTCAGATGATTGTGCAACAGAAAGGTCTCAATGCTGGCAGTGCCTGAAAATATTATCAGCGAAGAACTATACAGACGATAAAGGAGTCAGCCCGCTTAGATGTTCGTGTGTCTACTTTGTTGAAGAGAAAAATGTATCTTGGCCTTTCGAAACGAAAACTAGGCCTTTTTTAGGAAATTGAAGACATCTTCGATCATTTGATGACTTGTGACGAATGCTGGGTCTATGTGTATGATCCAGAGACTAAAAGATGATCAAGAAGTTTAAGCACGGCACATCTGTGCTTCTTAAAAGGCGAAGATGCAGAAGCCGATATGGAAGGTCAATGCTATCAGTGTTCTGGATCTGGCGTAGAATAGTCAGCACCGACTGTCTTGATGATGGTCGGATAATGATAAACAAGCACTACTGCACACTTTTGAAGAAGTTGCGAGATGGCCTCAAGCAGAATCGCCGCAAAAAAAAAACCAAGAAAGATGTTTTATCCTCACCGACAGCGCCCCCGCCCATTCGTCCTGAGCTGCGGTTGAAGAAACAACATGATCTGGACATTAAATCCTACCGCATCTAACAAATTCATCTGACCGGGTATTAACTGACTCTTAATTGTTACGGGAAATGAGGAATCCACAGTATGGCCGGTGATTTAAGGACAGAAATGACGTCATTGATGAGGTGGAGCAGTGATTTACGGGACAGTGCGAAGGTCCTACAATGACCGCCTGAGGCAGCTCAAGAAACGATGCAATAAGTTTGCGGTCGTGTGTGGTGACTTGCGAAGGAGTAATGAATATCATGTAAAAAAATCAAATTTCTATCACATCTAATTCATGGTAATGATCAGAATTTTTCGATACCCCCTCGTGGGTGAACAGCAAATTCGATAGTTTTTTCTTGAATGGTGAAATGTGAGACTGATATGGGTAGCAGTTCAGTGTCGGTCATTGCAGGAGAAGCTTAAATCAACCTTAATCTGGCTTGGGAGAGGAAGGTTTTAGCGTCCAAAGGTGGTGGAATAGAGGTTTAAAAACTAGAAGCAGAACAGTTTGGCGACTGATTACGCTGAAACATCTAACGAAAGCTAACCAGAGGTCTAAAGAAGGTCAAAACAAGCAACATATTGCAATGCAGCGTTAGATCTTCACAATGTCGACCATCCAAAAAAATAGGGAGAAAAATAAAGCAGTTTCGAGAAACTGAAATCCTATGAACCACCATTGGCATTCAATGGTATTGGCTGTTGACTTGGCACTGCCTTTGAAAAGAAAAATATGGCAATGCACCATACTACTACACATTGAAAACTTGCAAGTCATGTTTTCCTTTAGATTAGCTAAGTCATCTCCCAAGCACCGGCTGGTACTGTCGCGACTACGATGCAGCGAACACGCGCTGCATTGAAATGCCTTCAACACCGCGACAGCTGATAAGGTAAACATTGATAAGTTAGAAATTATGTAAGCAGCTGCTCGCCAGTTTTATATAACGTAACTACTAATTCGGATTCCACGCCGGCGCATGGTTGTACATGTGTCCTGTATCATACCGACATGCCGCATTCCATTTCGAAAATGCTCGTACTGAAAACGAAGACTACAGTTGTTTGATATGCAATTATGCGCTAAATCGATAGACGCTGTAACATATATGGAACACTTCAGCTAAAACAGGTTATTGGGGGCACAATATGAGGCATGACAACGCACTTTAATGTCGAAACATTGACGAAATGTCAAAGTAACGTAAAAACCGGAAGTCATATGAGATGATAATCCACTGGGGCACAAAATCGTCAGTGATCATCGAGTTCATATTTGGGAAACGACTAGAACGAACGGAACGGCATAGTTGTTGTCGGATATTTACGATAAACTGAGCCGATGATGCGACCTTTCTCAACACTCACTTTGGGTTTTCGTGATTGAACGGCGAGTTGAACGACGAACTGTCCACCAGTTTGTCTTTCCATGTTTTGTAGTAATTGTACGACGTCTCCACTTGTTGTCCATCGGCCGTTTCCACTGTCCTGGGAAGATTGAAAAATGGATCAAAACATAGCAGGGCTATATGCGTATCTGTCGCATAAAATCGACATCACTTGATTGAAGCTAACAAAAATGTGAATACAAAGAAAAAACAATCAAATGTTTTTAAATATGCACCAGTTTTCTCTTATATTACCCTTTACAATCGACAGAAGACAATGGAAGAGAGCTTCCAGTCGTCTATGAACCAGCTCCACCCACCAGGGTTGTGCATTCGATGCCTCTGAAGCCCCTGCCCAGCTGACCGACCGACAGCTCTGACGCCTCTGACCCACCTGCTGTTCCACTCCTCCACCCACTACGGCTGCTCTGACGCCTCTGACCCACCTGCTGCTCTGTTCTTCCACCCACTGGTACATCTGGACGCGCCGCTTCAGCTTGACGGCGGCCACGGCCACGCCGTAGCGCGGCTCGGTCAGCGGTTGCGGCACCTCCAGCTGCGCCGTGAAGTGCACCAGGCGGCCGTCGTTCTCTGGCAGTGGCCGCTGCGGGGCGCTCAGCGGCACAGCGCTGCTCAGACCCTCCGACAGCGCCTTGGCGCGCTCCACCGCCCGACCCTGGCGTCACAGCCAGGTCAGAGGTCAGGAGTCTAATGAATTTAAAGTGCCACACCCAAAATGCCAGAATGTTAAGCCATGCACACCAAAATAATACTATAACACTAAACACAGTCAGCAATTTATTTTAGATGTTCAGAAAAAGTAAGAGGCTTTTAGACATCACATGGAGTGATTTACCTTCTCCACATGAAAAATAATACCAATTAATCTTCTCCATGAACTTCATAGGTATCATTTTTAACTGGGTAAGATGCCTAAAAATGTATCTTCAAAATCAATTAGATGAAGTTAACATAAAAATATTAGCAATATTTTGAATTCCTTAGGACAGGAATGTGTTGCAAATAAACTGAGCCAAGTACCTCATTCCAAAACTGCAGTCCGATACCACCAAAGAAGATAGCTATCCCTACAAGAGATAGCACCATGCTGGCCTTGATGGATTCCCAAAATGACATTGGCTGTCTGGCCTGAGTCCTTGAGTGTAGGAGTGGCTCAGTATCATCTCTGGCAGCGCCTGTTTGCCTCTGCCGTAGCCCATCCTCATCCATCCTGAAATGAGGGCGAAGATAAGTGGTAAGGTTTCATCACTGTAACAGACTCCACAGACCCATAGGCGTCGCCAGACATTTTCGGTTGGGGGGGCAAAATCAATTTTTGTGTTAAATCTTGCCTTTCCCCGGCCGTTACTCACTCGTTTTCCATATCATTCGACGCGCAATGGTGCGAGGAATCCGATGGTGACAGAGTTTTCCTTCTAGCTATGACATGTAATTTTATTAAACAAAAAAATCGAAATTTTGAAATTTCTGGACTAAAACGACCGGTAGAATTACAGTTGCTGCAATTGCCGACGCACTGCAGAGGGCCCCTGTGCAGACGCTCGTCGCTCATGATCATCACCCAGAAAAAGGTGAAAAACGCTCCATTTAATCGGATCACCCTGCTAAAACCTCCATTCACACATGCATGAAGAGGTTTTACATGAAATGCATAGGGCTTATTCCAGCCGCCGATTGTAGCTGATGTTGGGCATTCGGCGGAGAATGAATGTCGGAAGTGTGAATCGGAAGTAATTCATTTTTGCTCCAGTGAGAGGAAGTGTTTTGTTCACTCGAGTGTGAACAAAAAAAAAGTTTCTCGTTTTTCGTGTGAAGGGAAGCGCTGCAAACGCGACCAAAACATGTTTAACGGAACCAAAAGTTACGCACGAGATAGCGGCAAGGGATCCCTTAGAGATAGGCTTGGGACTTTCGGACCATTTCAGGCCACTCAGGGTCAATGTAGACTCTCAGAAGCCTGCTTAGGATCCCGGAGATCGGCGTGGGTCACCCCAAATTTTTACGTGTATGTGGTGCTTTAACCCTATTAGTGGCAGGGGGTTGTTTTCATCCACCCCTCAGGTTTTTCGGGAATATCTCCGAAACCGCTGAAGCTACGATGCTGAAATTTTCTGACTTTTCCTAAAAATAAATTGGGCACATTCCCTGAAAATTTCAAGTTCATAACTTTACCAGGGGCGGCTCCAGAGCACTGGGAATTGGGGGGTCCTATTCGTGAAGCGAGTCATTTGGGCGAAGATTACGATGCTGCACCAGTTTTACGAACAGTGAATGAAAGGTATCATGTGATAACATATACGGTTATTGTGCATCCTCTTTTGACACGTTTTTGCTATAATAGGCGGATCCAGGCGTCCAAAAAGGGGGTTATGTTTTACCTCCCAACATAGGTGCCCTGACACCGCCTATGCATGACCAAAACAATTGTAGTCGTTCTCTCATAAGAAAATTGTAACATAACAAGACCATTACCACCCTTTTTAGAAACAGTACCAACAAAAACCTTATTTACTATACTTTTTGTGTACCCCAAATCTCAATGATCTGTATCCGCCTATGATTTTTGAAAATGCATATTTTTAGGATCCATGTGAATTCCTGGTTCATTCTCTATCGATCGGCAAAAGTTGCGTTAAGATTGGTTCAGAAACCTGGCCGTGATAAACAGTCTAAAATGTATCTGCAATTTGCCCGTTTTTACCCCCCTCTACCACCCCCCCCCCCTATTGACATTTTTAATTTTTATTTTTTAGAAATGTAGATCACGTTGAGCGAAATCGAATGCCGTTTGAATTTTGAAAATCGGCCCGTTAGATCTCGAGATATCAAGGGGGGTCGTAAACAGCCCCCCCCCCCCTGCCACTAATAGGGTTAGGGCATTCCGAGCCCAAGATGGGCCCTCGCAGAAGCCAGTGTGGGTGGCGGGCGCTAAGAGACTAGGCCCAGGGTGAGCCTGGAGCCCTTGGATAACAGTGTGAACCATCGGAGTCTGTTCCGAATCCCTAAGGACCTTACGTAAAGACAAAGAAACATGTGTTTCGGCCCTCAGAGGGACACGTGAGTTGTGACCCCTCAGATGCCGGCTTGGGGTTAGCAAGGTCTGTCGCCTCAAAAGTTCAGCTGGACTATCAGAGGCCAGTTGGTTCTCAGAAATTTTCTGAGGCATCCTCAAAGATTTGTGTGGCCCTTCAGAGGCCTAAGTATATATAAGGTCCTCAAAGGTTCCTGTATTGGCCCTCAGAGAACATGGACACCAGTGGGACTCTCAGAGGCCGGTTTGGGCCCTCTAAAAGCTTCTTAGAGCTCCGTGGAGCTCCTCAGGAGTCTGTGTGAAAAGCAAGCTCATGAGCCCTGCGACACTTGAACGGTACTTAGCCTGTCGCAGACATTTGACGAGAGTTGAGAAAGGCCCCGAAGATTTCGTGTCGCGCTTTGAACGAAAACTATGTGTCAGCACTCCAAAACTTATGAAAATCAGCTATAAAATGTAATAGTGAACCAACTAGGAACAGGGAATGAATCACAGTATTGACATTTCCGAGTCTGGAGTCGGAGTGTTTAAGATTTTGGCGACTGTGACTCCGACTCTGGTTTGAACGACACGCTCCAACCGAGTCTGACCTCACAGGCATTCTCAGAAAGGTACCCCCATTTTTTGCCGACCCCTAAATCTCATCGGATCTGTATCGATCTCAGGAGGTGCCCGGTCCGAGGTTGGGGGGGGCAAGCTGCCCCGCTTGCCCCCCCGTGGCGACGCTAATGCACAGACCACAAATGTGAAAATGGGTTTGTCACATAGGGATGTGGCTATTAATTGTCAGAAACAGTACATGTGACATCATTGTCTAGGCTTGCACAAAATCACAAAACATTTGGTGCATATTTGTTCTCATTCATCCCACCTAAACGGTACCTATCAGTAATCAGTATTGTAGGTACAAGACGTAAATTGGCAATTAATTTGGCTGAGATCAAAAGCCTTTGAATTGCCAATTGGCGATTGGCAAGCTCCCCCACAATGCAGCATCTAATGATGTCTTCCAGATCAGTCAATGGAAAAATGTAGAATAATAGGTATAAGTAAGCCTGGCATCCCAGGAAAATGCCAGATTGGGATGACTGAACTAGTACCATTGTAGGTTGTAGGTTTGTTTGTTTGTTTGTTTGTTGGGGGTTTGGGGCGCGCCGACTGCGAGGTCATTTTGCGCCCATAACAGAGGTTTTAAATACATCTTTACTCTTTAGTTACTTACTTATTTACGATTTATGCTTAGGAAAGGAAAGTAACGGGGAAGTTGGCTGCGCGGATAAAGGAAAATATGCTACCGTTATGGATCCAGCGCGAGTTGTCTGAGAGAAGATCTAAGAGAGTCACCGTGGGCGCAAGATGCCCGAGGTGGTGTGACCGCATCCCGGCAAGCCGGCGGCATGTCAGCAGCACATGGGCCACTGAGAGTTGCTCCCCACAGTGGATGCAGTTCGGTCTATCTTCACCGCGCAGCAGATAGCCGTGAGTAGCGAACGTATGCCCAATGCGGAGCCTGCAAAGGGCAACCTCCTCTTTTCTGCTCCTGCGCGAGCTGGATTCCCACCGACTTAGAGCCGGCTTGATCTCCCTGAGCTTACTGCTCAGCTGTGCCTCCCATGTCTGCTGCTACTGGGAATGCAAAAAGCGACTGACGGCGTGGAAAATATCCCGCGCCGGCAGAGGAAAACGGCGAGTGCACAGAGCTGACATAGCACGCCTCGCGGCAGCATCGGCCAGTTCATTGCCAGTGATGCCCACGTGGCTCGGTATCCAGCATAACTGAACTGACTTTCCAGCCTGCTGCAATGAGGTAAGACGGAGTAAAATATCCTGTACAAGGGGATGACTTGGATACAAGCTCCGTAAGGCCAAAAGGCTGCTCATGGATTTACACCTCAAAATGAGGTGTAAATCCTCTTCACACACTTCGATAAAACAGAGAGCCTTCAAAATCGCAACCAGTTCCGTCGTAAAGACGGAGGCGTCAGATGGCAGTGAAAACGAGCGAGTGGCTCCACTCGCGACAAACGCACAGCAGGCGCCTTTGCTAGACATGGAACCATCCGTAAAAGTCAGGGAGTAACCTTCGTAGGACGCTAAAAGCTCCAATGTTCGGGAACGAGACTCCAAGGGGCAATCTCGCTTTTCCTGACGTCGGCCAAGGAGAGGTCGACCCGTGGTCGGATGAGCTGCCATGGCAGTGATGGCAAAGGTACCTAGGTTTGTAGATTTTAGGTTGTAGGTAAGGTTAGGTCAGGCTAGGTTAGGTTTGTTTTGGTCTATATATCTCGATCGTCCCAACCTTGACCTGGCATCTTCCTCGGACGCCAGGCTTACTACAGTGGAATCCGCTTAGTAAATCCTCGGATAATAAATCCAGTCGCTTACTGTGGCCGCTTGAGGTGTTCACGGATTTTCTCCATAGATGCCCATAGTTAATAAATCCACTTAATAAATCCAGGTACTCCGCATAATAAAGCCACTTGCAAGTTTCGCAGTCCGCAGTGACGTCTTCCCCATCGAAATGTGGCATCCAACACGCTCCCTTTGAGCCGCACTGGAGCAGCGGTCTGCAGCAGTTGGACTTCCCACAACAAAGGGTCGGGAGCTCAGAGCTTCAAGAGCGTCATCACCATGCACCTCAGAGAAATGTTCCCGGCAAAGCAGGCACGCTCGACAGTTTCGTTGGCATAGACAGGATGACGGGAGGGACACGGGATGACGGGACGGGACAGGCTGGCATGACGGTAGAGTGATCGTGGATGGATATGTTGACATGATCGCTGTGACAGCTTTGCAGTGTGCCCTGGTCACTTTCAGGGGCTCCACCAGTCTCAGGTTTGAGGGGATGTGCAACCCTAAAACGCACACCTTTACACATCGGGTTGCATTACAAAAGTCAACTTATTGGTGGTCCGGACCCCTACGACCCCACCGGTGGCAGAGCCCCTGGTCACTATTGGAATAAATAAGGCAATGAGGAATGTCAGCCTATCCGCTTGTATTGAAAGAGGAACAAACGTGCAGCTGCGATACATACTTTTTTAGTGAAAATAACTGACTCCAGTTAATGAAGCCACTGCTTAAAGGAAAAGGGCCACCTTTAACATGGGGATTGAAACTGAGATAGCCATCTTGTAGCCCGTGTCCGAAAACCCACAAGTCCATATCCTTACGGCCGATTTCGGCTTCCATTCGTAGGTATCGGCAATTTTAAAAGAGGAATGCGTCCTTATCCCAGGAATGCGTCCTTACCCTGTAATACAGCCACCCGCGGCGAGGCTTTGGTTTTTTACCAATCAGCTCCAATCAGCTCAGCTTTAACCAATCAGCTTATCTGACACAATCCGACGAGTCTGTCTTCTGAACGCTGATTGGCTTGAGTGTGACGTCATCACTATGCCATCATACAGTAGGTGCCGTAGAGAGTATCAACATAGTACCAATATGTTAAATAGTTTTAAATACTTTTTCGCGAATTGTGCACTTCTGGCACCAGTTTTAAAAAGAAAATGAAAAATAATAATGTCAAAATGAAAAACAACGATATCTTCATATTTCACGAAGGTGGCCCTTTTCCTTTAATAAATCCAAAACCCCTTGTCACCAAGGTGGATTTATTAAGTGGATTCCACTGTAATACCAAATAATACTCATGTTTTCTAAGCAGCTAAGCTTACTGGCATGCCAATATCATATCTTTGCAAGGGAACTCACAGTATTATTTTGATTTGTTATGTCCATGTAAGCGAACTACACAGGGTAGTAGTAAAGCAGGCTTCACACTTCTTTTTGCAACCAAGGAGAGGCGCTGTAGGTTATGTTGTAGGTTGTAGGTTTTAGGTGGTACTGGTAGGTTTTAGGTTTTAGGTTGTAGGTTTAAGGTTGTAGGTTTTAGGTTGTAGGTTTTAGGTTGTAACTTGTAGGTTTTAGGTTGTAGGTAAGGTTAGGTCAGGTTTGGTTAGGTTTGGTTTGGTTTGATTAGAGAGCATCTCTGTGTATAGCGCCTCTCCTTGGTTGGAAAAGAAGTGTGACGCCTGCTTTACGACTACCCTACACAGTAGGTATGCATTAGATTTAGGTCACAGCATAATTCAGCCCCCCACAAAACAGGCCACAGGAAAAAGCTCAAATTATTGAGCACTCAAAATACTGAGCATGCGACGTCAGAGGCCGCCATAGCCGTAATTGTGAGCGGCGCGCCGGCGAGTGCTAAAAAATTGAGCCGTTTCAGGAACACGTTTTACAAAATCAATTCCCAACACCTAGGGAGAAATGGCAAATGAATTGCATTGAATGATGCATTGTTACTTTGAGCTAGCTACATGACTAGACTATATCATAGTGAAATGTGCATAGGCACAGACTTACATACCTGTTTCTCTGTAAAATACCTATCCCACCACAGAGTCAGAGAACGGCCAAAATGAGGACGCCGGTGAAAACAGGGCGCCGCAAGGCCCTATATACCGGGCGCCGGAGGGCATATTAGTCACGTGACATTTGGAACTTCTCCCGCTCCAAGGGTGCAGTTATTTTTTTACATCTTAGTTTTTGTTTACGCGTTTTTAGACGTTTTTCGGCGCACTGTTGTTGAAGTTACACAGGTCTATTTTACAGCTATTTTCGATTCACAAAACTGCTGCAATTTTTAGAACTTTTTTTTTGCATATCGACATTTTGATGGAATTGGAAGGCATTAAAAGAGGTTTATTCTTCAATCTTGAATGCCAATATAATAACAATGTGAATCGAGCCACGCTCGTAGCGAAATATTACGAATCAATGATAATAACAGTAACCGGCAGAAAATATGTAGTTACCGCGATTGTATAGATAATACTATATATTCCGCGTGAAATTGACAGGAAATACCACAATAATAATAGCCTAAACAAATATTGAAATAACTGAAAGCTCATAATACCCGCCTAGCACTGCTAACGCTGACCATTTTCTTCGAACATTAAATGCTTACCATACCATAACATCTGAAGATAATGAACCTGAACCTCGAAAAGCGAGTTGTCCAGTTTCAGTCTCAGTTTGTGCGGTACTGGCAGGGCTGCGGAGTCGATGGATTTTCGGCGACTCCGACTCCGACTCCGACTCCGGCTTTCAAAAACCAGCTCAGACTCCGAATCCGACTCCGGGCAGAATTGTCGACTCCGACCGACTCCAACTCCCGACTCCGACTCCGCAGACCTAGCAGGGCTGCGGAGTCGACAGATTTTCGGTGACTCCGACTCCGACTCCGGCTCGGGTTTTTAAAATCGACTCCGACTCCGACTCCGGTCACAACTGTCGACTCCGACCGACTCCGACTCCGACTCCGACTCCGACTCCGCAGCCCTGGGTACTGGGATACATTCATTATCAGTGAATCAAATAAAAATTGTCCGGGGCATCATGCTGTGATTATATGAACCAGTTAATATGTATAAAATCTAGTTATTGGCCAAACGTAACGGCCATGGACCGTAGGTTGACGACCCCGAAATTTAGCGAAATGAAGTATAGGTTCAAGCACTTTAAATAATGCTGGTGCGTGGAGGTGAATAGTGATGTAAATGTGGCCACAGTCTACAAACACGATAACAAATATCGATTGCGCTTCCGCTTCGCTCAACGAGAGCCATGCTCGTTCTTGCTCATGAAACAGTGCATCCCCATAAAATGAAAAGTCTGAACGAATGCATTCAGGTTCCTACCTCTGAATCACCTTATATTGAGATCCGTTTCTTAACAGGAACACAAACGCGGCCCATCAATTTGTCAGTACTAAGGCAACAGCGTCTGACAAGTGACAACGCATCAAATGGCCAACTTCTGACACTATCTACCAATACGGTTACGGCAATAAAATTGCATTGCAAAATGCAAATAATATTGCACCATTTCCAAGCGCAGCTTGAAACCAAGTGCGACCAGCTAGTGTCATTTTCACAACCAAGTGCGACCAGTTAGTGTCTCGAGATACATTCCAACTGCATAGGTACCGTGCAGTAACCCATTAGGGGCGAAAGGAAACACATGACTTGTGTACGACCAGCGTTCTGTCAGCGTACGACGCATAAAGCATACTGCTCAAACAACTGCGATCCCGAACAACACAACACAGAGCTCCGAAACGAATGGTTTACAAAAGTCTACGACTGACGACATCGAAACAGTACGTTCATCGGGACTAGTCACATGACACGGTCAACCCAGCTGGGTTATGGGTACTAATTGCGCTTCAAATTGACCTCTGACAGCCATTTACTTACGCTAGTTTGATGCATAAACTGTACATTGAAACTCAAGCGGCAGCACATAGGTCTCCATCAAGGTGGTTATATACAACAGAGCACCTCGCTAAAACGAGCGCGAGCCGCACTGTCACACTGACAGTTAACACTGAGCCGCGAGTCGTGACAGTCGCACTGCGTCATATGCACGCAGATGTCGCACTCACGGCACCGTTGCTGGCACTGCACTGCGGGTGGACACGCGCGGTGCAGTAGCTCCACGGTGTGCGGCTCACCGGAGGGATTATCAGTCTCCGACCGGACAGTCCAGGCGGGAAATGCGGTGTCTTCAATCATGACCGCCGTCCCCGTCTCCGCGGAGTGCCGCACGGCGGCGACGCGGCGGCGTCGGATCTTGAGCTGGTGGACACTGGACTCCTGCCAGAGCTACCAGCTTCAGCCCTTCAGCATCCTGTCATCAGCAAACTCCAGCAGAGCTCCAATGCAACTGGGAAAATAAAATTTATGCTGTTAAGCTAAATCATGCAAAACATTTCCTTGCACAGGATTCTCTTGCGCAGTTCAGCAAAATCTTCTGTGATATCCATGGCCGTGACAAGAAGACTTGATGCCATTGTAAAAAATATAGGTTCATTGGTTCTCATTTACCCACATCGAGCCTCTATAGGTACCATTCATTTGTATATCATGAAGTATGTTAACTACACAATATTTATGCAACAGACTGACATGAAATATGTAGGAATGGCAAGAGAGATGGGTAAATAAGCTAAATAGGTTGCAGGATTTATTGGCACCAAACAGGTCAGAAAGTAGAAGTTCAAACAATCTTACAAACTACACCAGAGAAAGTCTTTGAATTAGGCACAAAATTATGCCACAGAAATAAAAACAATGTAGTTTTGTAGAGCATTTCCCAAAAGATAATTGTGATTCAGCCTTGCTCCCATCTGAGATTGAATAAATACAAATTATGAGGTGAAAGTTACTGAAAAGCAGTTTTTTTTTTAGAAAACAGCTTCAATCCATGTTTGCCTGATTTCAAACTCAAGGCAACATCTCATAGCTTTGACAGCATGAAATTTCATTATTGAGGTTACAATTTCCATAATCTTGTCGTTGTCACAAACAGTGCATTTAATATGGATAACTAACACCAAATCAGCCAACCTTGTATCTTTATCTGGTGAAACTCAAGAAACCAATAAAGCAAACAATTTCTGAGCAAAACATTTAGGTATTTGACAAGCTCGACTACTGCCATGCAGCCTAATGCTCGTTGTTACAGATTAAATACCTACATTTCAAATATAAATTTGGTAGTTCAATATATAATGAAACACCCAGCTCAATAGAGGCAATTATGATAATGACAGCAGGTAAGCAAAGTAAAAACAAAATCAAATATTTCTTCTACAGAAAAAAGCACTTGTACCCACTCAACTTAATTTTACTAAATCACTTATTTGAATTATCAGTCATCACCAGACTTGCAAAAAACTTTCTAGATATTATGCCACAAAAAAATAAACAAAGTATCTGAAATTGCACAATATAAGCACCAGCCACTGGAGTGGTATGATGGGGTCTCGAGTAACTTGAACGTTCGGTCTGTAAGAGCATGCCTGACTTGACTTAACGGCTTTGAGACATCTTTGCAGCAGCCCCTCCTATTCTTTTCAACATAAACTTAAACTATCATTACCATGCTATGATGATGAGGTGGCTGGTTTCGGGCGCATGAAAAGTAGCAGTCCTTCTTTCATTCTATTTCCTTGTTTTCACATGCTGCACAAAATGTTTTTTCTTCCACGTTCCTTCTGTCATTATAAAAAATAATAGGTATCATAATTGCTTCACTTCTTCTTTATATTCCAAGTATTGCTGCTGAAATTCATCACATCTCCCGTTAGTAAACCATTGCCGCTAAAGAAAATAAGTGGAATGCGCCAGAAATTGTCAAAATCGCGCCAAAATAGCAAACTAAGATGAGAAAAAATAACCGCACCCCGCTCCAAGGGCCTTCTATATGCCAAACGTCACGTGTAAATTTCACGAACCTTGATCAAATCGCCCCAGGCGCCCTGTTTTCACCGTCGTCCCAAAATGAAAAGTAGGGACAGCGACCGCGGGCAAAGCGGCGTGATCTTCGGTTATCTTCGTTCTAGTACAGTGTTGGTGAGGTCCACTCTTCTTTGGTAATCTGGGATCTACACCATTGCATACTTTGGACTGCTTTGGACTATTTGAATAAATCGATTAAATCCAATGAAATGCGACTATGTTGTAATATTTTTCCAGTCTGATGAAAATAAACGTAACGTCGCAGCCGCGCAGGATATGTAGCAGATATAACTGCCATATAAAGGAATGAGAAGAGGAATATACCAAAATACCTCCGGGAGGTTAGCTTCAACATGCACTGGGTCGCTCTATTGCACTGAACTCTATAATGCTCTATTACTCTATAATGAACTCTATAATACTCTATAATACTCTATTACTCTATTGGCATGACAGGTCGCGTTATCTGTGTCTTGAGTCTTCAGTATGGCTTCAACGCCTACCTCGCCAACGCCAAAAGATGGAATAATCGTATTGGCTCATACTGTACAAACATACCTACAAGCATATCTACTGGCTGCTGTTATATTATTTTTACCACTAATATTTACGACTCAACTGCTACTCGGCCCGGGCCCGCTAGTAGAGTAGACGTTTGATATTTTTTCATTGGCTATTTCATGACTTTGGCTATGCTGGATCCTAATTTACCCTGGGGACAGTTAACCCGCGCCCCGCTGGGGTCCTGGATTTCCACGCCCTGTTCGGGGAGGGGTTGAACAGTTGAACACCCCTCTTCTAACTCGGCTCCTGGGCAACGTAGCGACGCGCCATAGGCGGCGTCAGTGGCGTATCTAGGATTTCTCTCAGGGGGGGGGGGGGGGGTCCGCAGTCAAAAGGGCCCTTGACCAGACATGTACACGGATCCCAGACAACCAATCACGGAAATCGAGATGGCCATTAGATTGACGGTCTTCAAGCATGAAATTATGATGGAAAACATGGCTAATAGAAGCCTCTCAATGAACCAACTATTTTGCATTCCTTCAGAGTTAACAGTTCAGAGTAAATCCCTCAAGATCCATCTCGGATCCATGATTCGTGATCGTGGATCCGAGATGGATCTTGAGGGATTTTCTGAAAACTGTAAGCACTGAGGGAATGCAAAATAGTTGGTTCGTTGAGAGGCATCTATTAGCTATGTTTTCCACAATAATTTCACGCTTTAAAGGAAAAGTGCCACCTTCTTGAAATATGAAGATATCGTTGGTTTTTATTTTGACATTATTATTTTCCATTTTCTTTTCAAAACCGGTGCCAGAAGTGCATAATTCGCTAAAAAGTATTTCAAACTATTTAACATATTGGTACTATGTTTATACTCTCTACCGCAGCTACTGTATGATGTCATAGCAATGACGTCACACTCAAGCCAATCAGCCTTGAGGAGGATAGACTCGTCGGACTGTAGCGGTTGTAAACAACTTGTCGCCCCGTGTGTCTGCCCGTGGCGCTAGTTATCTGTCGAAGGTAAGGGTGAAAGATGGATATAATGGCCATGGAACGCTATTTTAGGATTATTGGTGAATAGCAAGAATATAGTTTTGGTGGTTTGAAATTGTTTGTCCTCAGTGATTCGCTTGATTCTCATTATGCGGCATAAGCGGCTGTTTGGTTACATTGCATTTTTTATGATTGTGTAATTATTATGATTATGTTCCTCCAAAGTAGGCATCACATATCAATCTCAAAGGCAGATCATCTTCTTTTCATGCCTATAATTTTCTTCAAGAATATTAATAAAAAATATTCCATTTACCCCTGCCTATCATATATCCCATGGAGCTGCCGGTGGAAGTAGGCATGCAATGTGACCTAGCATTGGCGATGTGGTTAATTAGCTTTAAAGTACTATGGAATGCTAAAGGTCATCATTTAGAATGGTTTTCAAAACATTCCACTAGGAAATATTCATTGAAACCTGAAAATTACTTACAAAATGTAAATGTATAGCCACGTCTCAAGAGCATTCAGCCGTCTTCTCAGTAAATATATAATGAAACATAATCTTACCTGACCTAGCCTTACCTACAACCTACAACGTACGGCATTGGTAAAGCTGGCATCACTGTCAGCGTATATTAGTTTGGTAGGTTGTGGGTAGGTAGGTTGCAGGTCAGTAGGTAAGGTTAGGTTACAGTTAGGTTAGATTGTTTTTAAGATTCCTTTTATCTACACATTTACCGGTTAGCGCTGACGGTGACACCAGCTTTACCGATACCCAACCTACCACCTACAACCTACAACCTAAAACCTACATTCAATGGTGGCGGGTGGTGATAATTGTTATACCTATATGATAATACTGGAGATAAATACCATACAGATTAGCTGGTATCCATGACACACTTTCTTAAGAAGAAGGTCTTCTATTAAATCATGTCTATTTTATAGGAATGAAATGATTTTTGTTGTAGTCACATTCCCTACTCTGACCATCATGTCTGATTATTTCCAGTTACCACTGACAATGCCCAAAACAAGAACAACAAAGGCCCAAAGGTGGCTGTTTGGTAGTGCGCAAAGCTCCTGGTAAGTGGCATCAAAGGATAGGATGTTGTTGTTGTTATGGGTTAGGGCGCGTAGCAACTTGGCTCTTGCGTCCAACATCAAAGGATAGGATGTGCTTTGTTATTTCCAGGCACGTAGCCAGGATTTTGCTCAGGGGGGGGGGGGGGGGGTCACAGGTTGTGGCCTAGTGTTGTACCCCCTCCAAAAAAGGAAAATTTCTCTGATTAGGCCCACTATTTTGGGGGTGTGTCACAGCTGTTTTTATTTTTAAAAAAAATCGCCATCACCGAGGGGGGAAGGGGCACGAGGGCATGGCTCCCGTGCCCCTCCCCCCTCCTTGGTTACGTCCTTGGTTATTTCTGAGAGTTTGGATATCACAAAGCTTTAGATATAAATTAGAATGTAATAAGAAGCTTACAGCATTGCACCTTTCCAGACACTGATAATTCATTTGCCTTTATTGTTTCAAAAGTCAATTTTCAACACAAAAAAGTTGAAATTATTAACTCAAATAATTGCAAATATATACTTTGGTAATTTGCCTTTCGCATCACTATCAACAAAATAATCAAGGGTGACTAAATATGAAATGTTCCTGCATGATCTTCATCGTGAACAATTGTCAAGGTATGATGTTTGCGTGTTGAAATGTTATTAAGAACTTATGTCATAAAAACACAACTTGTAAAATTGTGTCTTTCCATATTATTCTGCAAGTAAGCCTTGGAAGGAAGAGACACTATTCCGTCCTACAGAAGCCATTTAGAAATGTGTGACATGTTCAGCACTTTGAGTCAGTCGGTGCCCGGACCTCAGTCGGCTGTATGACCGTCTCCTCGTCCTCTTTTGTCGGCTCCGCCCCGTGCTGTTCTATAAGGGTGTCTGACCCGCTGCCGCTATCCCCACTGTGAGGTCTGACCCGCCGCGCGCTGTCACCACTGTCGGCCCTCTGTGTGCGCGGCAGGTGGTGGTGGACGTCTCTGCCCTGACGCGCGGCGTGCGTCTGCTCAGTGTGGAGGTGCCGCTGACAGCGGTGCCGGCCGGACCGGCTGCCTCTCCGGCGGCCGACATTGAGCGCGGCACGTGTCCGCCGCCGTTCGGGCCGCTGCAGCTGCTGCAGTCGGCGGCGCAGCTGTCCGTCTCCGTGTCGCTGGCCGTGCCGCTGGACCTGCTGCCGCGGCCGGCGCCGGCGCGCTGCGCCTACGGCCGCCTGCTGGCCGTCGTCTCGCAGCGCGGCCTGCAGCGCAGCGGCGTGCTGCAGCTCATCCAGCAGCTCAACGAGCCGCCCAGCCCGGCGGCGGCCGAGGGCGCCGCGCCGCGCCGGCCCGGCGACGTCAGCACACCTGGCATCAGCGGCTTCTGCCTGGCCGACCGTCAGCTGCACCTGCTGTTCGCCGAGGGGCGCGCCGACGCCGAGCTGGAACAGACGGCGGCCGGGCCGCGCGCTCTGCCGCGCCGCGACGCTCGACTCTGCCACCACTCGGGCCGATTGCTCTTGATCGTCAATACATACATACATACATACATACTGTTTAGGGAGGCCAGCCGGCCGCGTTCCGCGTGCTCGAGGACCGCCCGCTACGCGCCCAGCTGCTCGACACCCGCCTCTACACGTTACAGAAACAGGAGCCGGCGCGCGCCGTCCGCGCCATCAGAGAGTGCTTCCGCACGCAGTGGCTGTCGGAAAATGAACCTGCTTCCGAACGAGGCCGGCCTGCAACAACTGCTGGCCGGCTGTTGGCCGAAAAAAAACGCCTTCAACCGGATGTCAGTTGTCAAATCAACGCGTATTAATGCATTCACTAGGATGGGCTTACGTAAAGCTGTAGAATTGCAAATATATAATGGCACTGTTTTTGATCCGTTCGGTATGCATTGGTATCATATGATCTCTCATTCACAGACGATCAGCTGCGAAGACCCAGATCCGTAGTAGAGGGCTCATCGAGTCCGGGTCCAGCTCCCCGTACTTCCTCCACTTTGGAAACACCGCAGCGAAGATCACAGTTATACATAATATTTAGTTTTCATTCACTTCATAACCGAAGGTTGTTTGATAGGTGATATGCTGCTTGAGTTGCACCCCGGTATATCAATACGAAGCTTCCGTCCCTGCCACATACCAGTGAAGGAGGCGGCGGCGGCGGCGGCCGGGGCCGGGCTGCCCTGCTCACCGACACAGTCTGTGAAATGCCCCAACAACCTTTAAAATTCAACAGGCTTCATAAATGTTTTTTTGCACCATATTTTCTCGCGTATATGAAAGCTCTAAAATGTACAATATTCCTTTCAGCCACAAGCGATATAAAAGCTCTACAAAACGTCATGTCTCTGTGTGCAAGAAAGACACATATATTGTGTATAATCGAGCGTACATGATCTGCAGCGCTGCGGAGGGCTGCTCGGTTGCCGCTTTTTACCAGTCGGCTCTAGGTCGGACATATGGGTAAACAAAATGGAATAGTAATATTAAACAATGCTACCTGCTGATGCTACTGGGCCTCTCATTGGTGAAGAACTGGCAGCCAGCCAGCGTGTTTTTGTGAGAACTGTTTTAACAGCAGCAACCGAACGGCTCTCGGGCCAGCGACCAGTGAGCGTAGACAGCACAGCGCTCCGTTAGGCATCGGCGGGCAAGCACGCATTAGCTGTGGACGGACCGGCCGCCCGAACATATTTGTCGGTATCGAAAGTATCGTGAACCAAATGACTGCTAGCGAAAAAAGGACTGCCTCTCGTATCCATGAAAACATGTGTTCTACAAAAGTACATAATTGCTTAGTTGTCGCCAGTCACTCATTGCACCATGGCGTCAGTGTGGGGCCGCGCCCCGAATCATCTCAATCGCCAGGCAAAGCATCTCAATCGACAGGCACATGGTAGTCCAGCTACGAATCCGAGCCGCGGCATCCCGTCTATGTATCTACATTACACCACAATCGAACACTGTCGGGCCACCCGAGACAGCAGTCTCCAATGTAACATCAAAACCCGCCACTCGTCTAATATCAGAAAAATGAGCATTGAGTACCTACCGAATATCGACTACAGAAGATTACAATGGGGTGCAGATCTAGCAAGAGTGTCGCGGTTCGTCTCGGCACGGCTTACAGGCCGCCGAGCCCGCGCAGGTGACCGCCAGCTCCACCTGTTCCACCTCCGGCGCGGAAGCTCGATCACAAGACTGACCTCAGTCGGCGCTCTGTGCTCGGCACAGGGCGACCGGGTCAGGAGCGGGCCGCTGCCGCCAGGGCCGCGGCCACCAGCCACGCGGCAGCGCCCGCGCACCGGCCGCCACCACCCGCTCAGCCCAGATGCGCGCCACGGCGTCATTGGGGCTTCCCTGAGCAGGATCGAACCAGAGCTGCATGCACGGCTCCGTATCCGCCGTGAACTTCCACGAGTGATCCCACACCTGAAAAAGGCGCACGGTTTGCGTCACAGCTCGGCTCACTTTCACAGTCCACGCACCGGCAGCAATTAAGGGCTACTTAGATAGTGTGCTAATAGAGCGCAATCACTTAGCTTAATCCATATAGTCAACCATGAATTGTTAATTACGAGCGAGCGAGCGAAGCGAAGTCTTTTCAATATCACGGAAAAAGCTCAGTATGAGCGGCCCGACCCGGCCCGGCCTGTAACGCTTTTGAGAGGCTTATATCTCAGCAACCGCTGGACCGATTGGCCTGCGGTCTTTTTTTTGTTGGCTAGCCCTATTCCCTCTACCCCGTAATTGACTACTCTTGATACATTACAGGGACCGTCGTGGCACGTGCCACGTGAAAAGTCAAGGGTGTTATTTGTCAAAAGTTGCAAAAGAAGTGATTTTGAGAGGCTCATCTCAGCAGCCGCTTGGGCGGTCTTGCGGTAAATTTTGTAGGGTAGCTGCACCCCTTCAACCAAAGGTCGGATGCTCTTGATCTATGTGAGTGACCCCCACTGCACGTGCAAAATGCAAAAAGAAGAGGTGCCGAATTTGTTCCCATTTCAATAACTCTGTAATTACTGGGGCGATTTAGCTGAAACTTGGCATACAGGTAGGCAGTAGGCACCCACCAGGCAATGCATTCCCATATGTTGCGGTTAGGGTGCTACTGCTTAGTGTATTATGTGTAAAATAAAGGACGCTTGAATCTTACCTGAGTGATGTCCATTTCTTGATCACTTTCATCTGTGGGTGACCGAGCAGCGACAGCAACCCAAGGCGTATACGGAATCTGTAAAAAATCAGCACACCGTTACCACATGTTTTAATAAAACTTACCTATAGGGAGGTAGCATAAAATACAGATCAAAACAATAACATACAAACATACAGATATTCGGTTAGGTTGAAATGGCTAAAAAATATAAAAAATAAGGGCAAGGTACTAGGGCTGTAAAGCTGTAAGGGCTCGGTACTAGTAATAATTTTTGGCTAAAAATATCACAAATAAAGACTCTGCACTAAAGCTGTAATGTCTGGTACTAGGAATAACTTTAGAGTGAAGTGTTACAAAAACAATATTCAAAGTCTTTTGATAACTTTGCAGGCATTTTCATCACTTTTAAAAAATAACTTACATTCTGATCCGGCACAGCACTGTTCTTTAGACGCAAACGTTTTTGACTGTGCTTATCATGGTGCGCACTTCTTGTTAAGTTTAAGTGGTCATGTGGTCTTGGCTCATTGGTCATGCCACACACCCTCATCCACTTTTCTCTGTACTTCTTTTTTAAGCGGGAACCTAAAAGTAAAAAAGGGTCAACACATGCTTAGTCCATGCAACACATACTCTGTGTATTAAGCTGAATAGCTCCACTGAGCCCAGTTTCACCAAGTGCGGTAAACTTAATTTTGGGGTAGTTTTTGTAGTTAAGTAGTGGGGTAGTTTGGTAGTTTACCCCAAATTGAGTTTACCGCACTTGGTGAAACTGGGCTCTGGTGAGTTTCCTTTTCTTGTCAGCACATAAGTGAAAGAAAACTGTGTAGACAAGAGATGAACCAAACCCCCATGGAAAGGTAGGTGTTACCACAACCAGGAAATGGGATTTGAAGGGCTGGATAAATGTGTCTGAGTTCTGCCTTTCAGCCAGACTGGAAAACATCCATACACTACGCCGGATGCCCGTGAGCCCCTCATGCGCCAAAATTTGAAGCAAGCAATTTTGAGCTGAAATTCCAGTGCATGATTTCCACTGAAAGTTGGGTGCCTGTTTGCACCAAAATTAAGCCACTTTTACATAAAGCACATGTGCATATCTACCGACCAAGGCTATATCAACCAGACAGATCGTTCCGGGGCCTCGGAGTCAGACGCTCTTCCCTTTCTGAGCGTCTGAATTAGTTAATGTTCCCATGAAAACCCAATACCACAATTTGTGTGGCACACTGTAGAATCTTAAGGTGAAACAAGGCCCAGGCCGGAAGTTCCGACTCTCTTCAGACCTGCCAGCGCCCGCAGGGCAAGTCTGCTGCTAGATTGACCACAGCGTGTCAAAAAATTCGGTGACAGCCATTTGCATAAACATTATGCGCCATGCGGTCACCCTGCGCCTAAAAATTCAGCTGCCACCATGCGCTGAATTTGACGCATGCAAAATTATGCTGGATGTGCGATGAAATTTTCGGGGCAACGCCGCAATCACGCCACTTCGCATGACATATTCGGCATAACTTGCGTTTTTTTATCCAGTCTGGCATTTCAGTTGTGAAAGCCTGAACAGTTCAAAAGGGTTTGCTAATCCAGGGGAGAGTTCTGTGAAAACAAAAGTAATAGAAGAGCCATTGCAATAAATAAGAATTTAGGTACCTACCTAGGTACCTAGGTACTTACTTGTGCACAGTCACACGCATATCAGTCCCGACCCGACGTAGGTCGTTTGCTCCGCGGATCACGCACTTCTTCATCGTTATTATAGGTATTTGTTCGAACAAAAATGCCCTGATTTCGGATCAGAGCCACGGTATAAAATATGGTATACTGCCTTGCGTAAGATAAAAATGCATTTTAGCAATTGGCTACCAAACGAGATGTCATCTGTTCAGGGCATAGCATAGGTTTACTTTCATAGACCTCATGAAAGTAGCTCATGAAACTCATCACCAATCAGCGCGACGGATTTCAAGATTCGATTGCGGATGTTCATCCGCCGGCCGATTGCCAGAACAGACAACGAAAAATAACGCAACTGCTCGTGGTCTGCTCGCTAGTACAGGGATCCGTGCCTGATCAGTACTGCTGCAAGCTGATTGGTTAAAAACCAAAGCCTCGCCGCGGGTGGCTGTATTGTCGGATAAGAACGCATTCCTGGGATAAGAACGCATTCCTGGCATATTTTCTTTTAAAATTGCCGATAACTACGAATGGAGGCCGAAATCGGCCGTAAGGAGGTAGACGGAGAGGTTTTCGGACACGGGCTACAAGATGGCTATCTCAGTTTCAATCCCCATGTTAAAGGTGGCCCTTTTCCTTTAAGACCACTAATCTAGTGGTAATTTTGATTTTCGTGTTTGGTCGTCTGGGATCCGTGCCCATGTCTGCCCTTGACTGACTGGGTTGAAAGGGCCCTTAAGTGGCATAAGGGCCCTTGTAGCCTGAGTTGAAAGGGCGTTCAACCCGCGTCCCGGGGGGGGGGGGGGGGGGGGCGAAACGGCCCCCTGTCCTCTTCCGTAGCTATCTCCTAAATGACTGCAGATATCCCCACCAAACTTTCAGGACCTCTACGGGCATCCATTTTACACATTGTGACCAATTTTTTTCCAGAGGCTATGATAGGTTGGCCGCAAATGACGTCATGTTCTGCCATTTTCGACCCAAAAAAGGTTTCGCAGGAAGAGCTGTCAGCTCTACAGAGCTGTAGAAACATAAAAATGTTCCGAGATAAAAGGTGTACAATTAACAGGCCTAGGTCAAATCTGAGCACAGTTTAGCCCCGCCTTGGGTTGGGCCCAGGCTGGAGCGTTGACCCTAGGTCAAATCTGAGCATAAATTACAGAAAGAGTGTCAAAAGAGTTTTGTTTGTTTTGTTGGGCTATACCCTTTCGGTCTGACCAGACCATTTCAGGGCCGGAAGGATGATAGGAATTGAGGGAGACATTGGTCTGGGCGGGCACCTTGGTGAGTCACCGGGGCTGAGCCTGTCCAAAAGGACAGGCCGACCAGCCCCCCAAGTGCTCACTGCACCCGGTTACGAGTGTGCTTCCTTAGGAGCTGCAGTGCGCTCCAATGGGAGCCGCCCGCATGGTATAAAGTTGCCCGTCCAGGTCCAGCCTGGATCATGGGTTGCGGCATGGAGGAGAAGGATTTGAATGTCCTGAGGATGGAAACGGCGAAACGGGTGTTAACCATGTCCATAAAGTTAGCGTCGTATTCGTATTCGGATTCAAATTCGAGTAATGATTTCGCTCAAAATTGGCATACAGATAGCCCATGGCACGCTGAGTTCGAAAATGGTGACCTTTTTTTCCTAGGTCAAACCGTTTGACCTTGAGAGGTCAAAATACTGCGTACCCTGTAGAATCTTTGTTTATGGTCCGATTTGAAAAATTCGACCACCAGTGTGTTGGTCTCATCCAGAAGCAGTAGCACATTAAAAAAATCCGAGGTCAAGGTCATAGGTCAAGGTCAAGGTCACTTTAAAAATCGCCGTACCCTATAAAATCTTCATTTTTGGAGCTATCGGAAAATTTCGGCCACCACTGTGTTCGTCTCATCGAGAAGCAGTAGCACATTCAAAGAAATCCGAGGTCAAGGTCATAGGTCAAGGTCAAGGTCACTTTAAACGTTAATTTTAGTCCCCGTACCCTGTAGAATCTTTGTTTATGGTCCGATTTAAAAATTTCGGCCACCACTGTGTTCGTCTCATCGAAAAGCAGTAGCACAATTGAAAAAATCCGGGGTCAAGGTCATAGGTCAAGGTCAAGGTCACTTTAAACGTTAATTTTAGTCCCCGTACCCTGTAGAATCTTTGTTTATGGTCCGATTTGAAAATTTCGGCCACCACTGTGTTCGTCTCATCGAGAAGCAGTAGCACATTCGAAAAAATTAGAGGTCAAGGTCATAGGTCAAGGTCAAGGTCACTTTAAACGTTAATTTTAGTCCCCGTACCCTGTAGAATCTTTGTTTATGGTCCGATTTAAAAATTTCGGCCACCACTGTGTTCGTCTCATCGAGAAGCAGTAGCACATTCGAAAAAATCCGAGGTCAAGGTCATAGGTCAAGGTCAAGGTCACTTTAAACGTTAATTTTAGTCCCCGTACCCTGTAGAATCTTTGTTTATCGTCCGATCTGAAAATTTCGGCCACCACTGTGTTCGTCTCATCGAGAAGCAGTAGCACATTTGAAAAATCCGAGGTCAAGGTCATAGGTCAAGATCAAGGTCACTTTAAACGTTAATTTTAGTCCCCGTACCCTGTAGAATCTTTGTTTATGGTCCGATTTGAAAATTTCGGCCACCACTGTGTTCGTCTCATCGAGAAGCAGTAGCACATTTGAAAAAATCCGAGGTCAAGGTCATAGGTCAAGGTCAAGGTCACTTTAAACGTTAATTTTAGTCCCCGTACCCTGTAGAATCTTTGTTTATCGTCCGATCTGAAAATTTCGGCCACCACTGTGTTCGTCTCATCGAGAAGCAGTAGCACATCTGAAAAAATCCGAGGTGAAGGTCATAGGTCAAGGTCAAGGTCACTTTAAACGTTAATTTTAGTCCCCGTACCCTGTAGAATCTTTGTTTATGGTCCGATTTGAAAATTTCGGCCACCACTGTGTTCGTCTCATCGAGAAGCAGTAGCACATTTGAAAAATTCCGAGGTCAAGGTCATAGGTCAAGGTCAAGGTCACTTTAAACGTTAATTTTAGTCCCCGTACCCTGTAGAATCTTTGTTTATGGTCCGATTTAAAAATTTCGGCCACCACTGTGTTCGTCTCATCGAGAAGCAGTAGCACATTTAAAAAAATCCGAGGTCAAGGTCATAGGTCAAAGTCAAGGTCACTTTAAACGTTAATTTTAGTCCCCGTACCCTGTAGAATCTTTGTTTATGGTCCGATTTGAAAATTTCGGCCACCACTGTGTTCGTCTCATCGAGAAGCAGTAGCACATTTGAAAAAAATCCGAGGTCAAGGTCATAGGTCAAGGTCAAGGTCACTTTAAACGTTAATTTTAGTCCCCGTACCCTGTAGAATCTTTGTTTATGGTCCGATTTGAAAAATTCGACCACCAGTGTGTTCGTCTCATCGAGAAGCAGTAGCACATTTAAAAAAATCCGAGGTCAAGGTCATAGGTCAAGGTCAAGGTCACTTTAAACGTTAATTTTAGTCCCCGTACCCTGTAGAATCTTTGTTTATCGTCCGATTTGAAAATTTCGGCAACCACTGTGTTCGTCTCATCGAGAAGCAGTAGCACATTCGAAAACATCCGAGGTCAAGGTCATAGGTCAAGGTCAAGGTCACTTTAAACGTTAATTTTAGTCCCAGTACCCTGTAGAATCTTTGTTTATGGTCCGATTTAAAAATTTCGGCCACCACTGTGTTCGTCTCATCAAGAAGCAGTAGCACATTCGAAAAAATCCGAGGTCAAGGTCATAGGTCAAGGTCAAGGTCACTTCAAACGTTAATTTTAGTCCCCGTACCCTGTAGAATCTTTGTTTATCGTCCGATCTGAAACTTTCGGCCACCACTGTGTTCGTCTCATCGAGAAGCAGTAGCACATTTGAAAAAATCCGATGTCAAGGTCATAGGTCAAGGTCAAGGTCACTTTAAACGTTAATTTTAGTCCCCGTACCCTGTAGAATCTTTGTTTATGGTCCGATTTAAAAATTTCGGCCACCACTGTGTTTGTCTCATCAAGAAGCAGTAGCACATTTGAAAAAATCCGAGGTCAAGGTCGTAGGTCAAGGTCAAGGTCACTTTAAACGTTAATTTTAGTCCCCGTACCCTGTAGAATCTTTGTTTATGGTCCGATTTGAAAATTTCGGCCACCACTGTGTTCGTCTCATCGAGAAGCAGTAGCACATTTGAAAAAATCCGAGGTCAAGGTCATAGGTCAAGGTCAAGGTCACTTTAAACGTTAATTTTAGTCCCCGTACCCTGTAGAATCTTTGTTTATGGTCCGATTTAAAAACTTCGGCCACCACTTTGTTCTTCTCATCGAGAAGCAGTAGCACATTCGAAAAAATCCGAGGTCAAGGTCATAGGTCAAGGTCAAGGTCACTTTAAACATTAATTTTAGTCCCCGTACCCTGTAGAATCTTTGTTTATCGTCCAATTTTGGCCACCACTGTGTTCGTCTCATCGTGAAGCAGTAGCACATTTGAAAAAATATGAGGTCAAGGTCATAGGTCAAGGTCAAGGTCACTTTAAACGTTAATTTTAGTCCCCGTACCCTGTAGAATCTTTGTTTATGGTCCGATTTAAAAATTTCGGCCACCACTGTGTTCGTCTCATCGAGAAGCAGTAGCACATTTGAAAAAATCCGAGGTCTAGGTCATAGGTCAAGGTCAAGGTCACTTTAAACGTTAATTTTAGTCCCCGTACCCTGTAGAATCTTTGTTTATCATCCGATCTGAAAATTTCGGCCACCACTGTGTTCGTCTCATCGTGAAGCAGTAGCACATTTGAAAAAATATGAGGTCAAGGTCATAGGTCAAGGTCAAGGTCACTTTAAACGTTAATTTTAGTCCCCGTACCCTGTAGAATCTTTGTTTATGGTCCGATTTAAAAATTTCGACCACCACTGTGTTCGTCTTATCGAGAAGCAGTAGCACATTTGAAAAAAATCCGAGGTCAAGGTCATAGGTCAAGGTCAAGGTCACTTTACACAATAATTTTAGTCCCCGTACCCTGTAGAATCTTTGTTTATGGTCCGATTTGAGAATTTCGGCCACCACTGTGTTCGTCTCATCGAGAAGCAGTAGCACAATTGAAAAAATCCGAGGTCAAGGTCATAGGTCAAGGTCAAGGTCACTTTAAACGTTAATTTTAGTCCCCGTACCCTGTAGAATCTTTGTTTATGGTCTGATTTAAAATTTCGGCCACCACTGTGTTCGTCTCATCGAGAAGCAGTAGCACATTTGAAAAAATCCGAGGTCAAGGTCATAGGTCAAGGTCAAGGTCACTTTAAACGTTAATTTTAGTCCCCGTACCCTGTAGAATCTTTGTTTATCGTCCGATCTGAAAATTTCGGCCACCACTGTGTTCGTCTCATCGTGAAGCAGTAGCACATTTGAAAAAAATATGAGGTCAAGGTCATAGGTCAAGGTCAAGGTCACTTTAAACGTTAATTTTAGTCCCCGTACCCTGTAGAATCTTTGTTTATGGTCCGATTTAAAAATTTCGGCCACCACTGTGTTCGTCTTATCGAGAAGCAGTAGCACATTTGAAAAAATCCGAGGTCAAGGTCATAGGTCAAGGTGAAGGTCACTTTAAACGTTAATTTTAGTCCCCGTACCCTGTAGAATCTTTGTTTATGGTCCGATTTGAAAATTTCGGCCACCACTGTGTTCGTCTCATCGAGAAGCAGTAGCACATTTGAAAAAATCCGAGGTCAATGTCATAGGTCAAGGTCAAGGTCACTTTAAACGTTAATTTTAGTCCCCGTACCCTGTAGAATCTTTGTTTATGGTCCGATTTAAAAACTTCGGCCACCACTGTGTTCTTCTCATCGAGAAGCAGTAGCACATTCGAAAAAATCCGAGGTCAAGGTCATAGGTCAAGGTCAAGGTCACTTTAAACATTAATTTTAGTCCCCGTACCCTGTAGAATCTTTGTTTATCGTCCGATCTGAAAATTTCGGCCACCACTGTGTTCGTCTCATCGTGAAGCAGTAGCACATTTGAAAAAATATGAGGTCAAGGTCATAGGTCAAGGTCAAGGTCACTTTAAACGTTAAATTTAGTCCCCGTACCCTGTAGAATCTTTGTTTATGGTCCGATTTAAAAATTTCGGCCACCACTGTGTTCGTCTCATCGAGAAGCAGTAGCACATTTGAAAAAATCCGAGGTCTAGGTCATAGGTCAAGGTCAAGGTCACTTTAAACGTTAATTTTAGTCCCCGTACCCTGTAGAATCTTTGTTTATCGTCCGATCTGAAAATTTCGGCCACCACTGTGTTCGTCTCATTGTGAAGCAGTAGCACATTTGAAAAAATATGAGGTCAAGGTCATAGGTCAAGGTCAAGGTCACTTTAAACGTTAATTTTAGTCCCCGTACCCTGTAGAATCTTTGTTTATGGTCCGATTTAAAAATTTCGACCACCACTGTGTTCGTCTTATCGAGAAGCAGTAGCACATTTGAAAAAAATCCGAGGTCAAGGTCATAGGTCAAGGTCAAGGTCACTTTACACAATAATTTTAGTCCCCGTACCCTGTAGAATCTTTGTTTATGGTCCGATTTGAGAATTTCGGCCACCACTGTGTTCGTCTCATCGAGAAGCAGTAGCACAATTGAAAAAATCCGAGGTCAAGGTCATAGGTCAAGGTCAAGGTCACTTTAAACGTTAATTTTAGTCCCCGTACCCTGTAGAATCTTTGTTTATGGTCTGATTTAAAAATTTCGGCCACCACTGTGTTCGTCTCATCGAGAAGCAGTAGCACATTTGAAAAAATCCGAGGTCAAGGTCATAGGTCAAGGTCAAGGTCACTTTAAACGTTAATTTTAGTCCCCGTACCCTGTAGAATCTTTGTTTATCGTCCGATTTGAAAATTTCGGCAACCACTGTGTTCGTCTCATCGAGAAGCAGTAGCACATTTGAAAAAATCCGAGGTCAAGGTCATAGGTCAAGGTCAAGGTCACTTTAAACGTTAATTTTAGTCCCCGTACCCTGTAGAATCTTTGTTTATGGTCCGATTTAAAAATTTCGGCCACCACTGTGTTCGTCTCATCAAGAAGCAGTAGCACATTCGAAAAAATCCGAGGTCAAGGTCATAGGTCAAGGTCAAGGTCACTTCAAACGTTAGTTATAGTCCCCGTACCCTGTAGAATCTTTGTTTATCGTCCGATCTGAAAATTTCGGCCACCACTGTGTTCGTCTCATCGAGAAGCAGTAGCACATTTGAAAAAATCCGAGGTCAAGGTCATAGGTCAAGGTCAAGGTCACTTTAAACGTTAATTTTAGTCCCCGTACCCTGTAGAATCTTTGTTTATGGTCCGATTTAAAAATTTCGGCCACCACTGTGTTCGTCTCATCAAGAAGCAGTAGCACATTCGAAAAAATCCGAGGTCAAGGTCATAGGTCAAGGTCAAGGTCACTTTAAACGTTAATTTTAGTCCCCGTACCCTGTAGAATCTTTGTTTATGGTCCGATTTGAAAATTTCGGCCACCACTGTGTTCGTCTCATCGAAAAGCAGTAGCACATTTGAAAAAATCCGAGGTCAAGGTCATAGGTCAAGGTTAAGGTCACTTTAAACGTTAATTTTAGTCCCCGTACGCTGTAGAATCTTTGTTTATGGTCCGATTTAAAAATTTCGGCCACCACTGTGTTCTTCTCATCGGGAAGCAGTAGCACATTCGAAAAAATCCGAGGTCAAGGTCATAGGTCAAGGTCAAGGTCACTTTAAACGTTTATTTTAGTCCCCGTACCCTGTAGAATCTTTGTTTATCGTCCGATCTGAAAATTTCGGCCACCACTGTGTTTGTCTCATCGTGAAGCAGTAGCACATTTGAAAAAATATGAGGTCAAGGTCATAGGTCAAGGTCAAGGTCACTTTAAACGTTAATTTTAGTCCCCGTACCCTGTAGAATCTTTGTTTATGGTCCGATTTAAAAATTTCGGCCACCACTGTGTTCGTCTCATCGAGAAGCAGTAGCACATTTGAAAAAATCCGAGGTCTAGATCATAGGTCAAGGTCAAGGTCACTTTAAACGTTAATTTTAGTCCCCGTACCCTGTAGAATCTTTGTTTATCGTCCGATCTGAAAATTTCGGCCACCACTGTGTTCGTCTCATCGTGAAGCAGTAGCACATTTGAAAAAAATATGAGGTCAAGGTCATAGGTCAAGGTCAAGGTCACTTTAAACGTTAATTTTAGTCCCCGTACCCTGTAGAATCTTTGTTTATGGTCCGATTTAAAAATTTCGGCCACCACTGTGTTCATCTTATCAAAAAGCAGTAGCACATTCGAAAAAATCCGAGGTCAAGGTCATAGGTCAAGGTCAATGTCACTTTAAACGTTAATTTTAGTCCCCGTACCCTGTAGAATCTTTGTTTATGGTCCGATTTGAAAATTTCGGCCACCACTGTGTTCGTCTCATCGAGAAGCAGTAGCACATTTGAAAAAATCCGAGGTCAAGGTCATAGGTCAAGGTCAAGGTCACTTTAAACGTTAATTTTAGTCCCCGTACCCTGTAGAATCTTTGTTTATGGTCCGATTTAAAAACTTCGGCCACCACTGTGTTCTTCTCATCGAGAAGCAGTAGCACATTCGAAAAAATCCGAGGTCAAGGTCATAGGTCAAGGTCAAGGTCACTTTAAACATTAATTTTAGTCCCCGTACCCTGTAGAATCTTTGTTTATCGTCCGATCTGAAAATTTCGGGCACCACTGTGTTCGTCTCATCGTGAAGCAGTAGCACATTTGAAAAAATATGAGGTCAAGGTCATAGGTCAAGGTCAAGGTCACTTTAAACGTTAATTTTAGTCCCCGTACCCTGTAGAATCTTTGTTTATGGTCCGATTTAAAAATTTCGGCCACCACTGTGTTCGTCTCATCGAGAAGCAGTAGCACATTTGAAAAAATCCGAGGTCTAGGTCATAGGTCAAGGTCAAGGTCACTTTAAACGTTAATTTTAGTCCCCGTACCCTGTAGAATCTTTGTTTATCGTCCGATCTGAAAATTTCGGCCACCACTGTGTTCGTCTCATCGTGAAGCAGTAGCACATTTGAAAAAATATGAGGTCAAGGTCATAGGTCAAGGTCAAGGTCACTTTAAACGTTAATTTTAGTCCCCGTACCCTGTAGAATCTTTGTTTATGGTCCGATTTAAAAATTTCGACCACCACTGTGTTCGTCTTATCGAGAAGCAGTAGCACATTTGAAAAAAATCCGAGGTCAAGGTCATAGGTCAAGGTCAAGGTCACTTTACACAATAATTTTAGTCCCCGTACCCTGTAGAATCTTTGTTTATCGTCCGATCTGAAAATTTCGGCCACCACTGTGTTCGTCTCATCGTGAAGCAGTAGCACATTTGAAAAAATTATGAGGTCAAGGTCATAGGTCAAGGTCAAGGTCACTTTAAACGTTAATTTTAGTCCCCGTACCCTGTAGAATCTTTGTTTATGGTCCGATTTAAAAATTTCGGCCACCACTGTGTTCGTCTTATCGAGAAGCAGTAGCACATTTGAAAAAATCCGAGGTCAAGGTCATAGGTCAAGGTCAAGGTCACTTTAAACGTTAATTTTAGTCCCCGTACCCTGTAGAATCTTTGTTTATGGTCCGATTTGAAAATTTCGGCCACCACTGTGTTCGTCTCATCAAGAAGCAGTAGCACATTCGAAAAAATCCGAGGTCAAGGTCATAGGTCAAGGTCAAGGTCACTTTAAACGTTAATTTTAGTCCCCGTACCCTGTAGAATCTTTGTTTATGGTCCGATTTGAAAATTTCGGCCACCACTGTGTTCGTCTCATCGAAAAGCAGTAGCACATTTGAAAAAATCCGAGGTCAAGGTCATAGGTCAAGGTTAAGGTCACTTTAAACGTTAATTTTAGTCCCCGTACCCTGTAGAATCTTTGTTTATGGTCCGATTTAAAAATTTCGGCCACCACTGTGTTCTTCTCATCGGGAAGCAGTAGCACATTCGAAAAAATCCGAGGTCAAGGTCATAGGTCAAGGTCAAGGTCACTTTAAACGTTTATTTTAGTCCCCGTACCCTGTAGAATCTTTGTTTATCGTCCGATCTGAAAATTTCGGCCACCACTGTGTTTGTCTCATCGTGAAGCAGTAGCACATTTGAAAAAATATGAGGTCAAGGTCATAGGTCAAGGTCAAGGTCACTTTAAACGTTAATTTTAGTCCCCGTACCCTGTAGAATCTTTGTTTATGGTCCGATTTAAAAATTTCGGCCACCACTGTGTTCGTCTCATCGAGAAGCAGTAGCACATTTGAAAAAAAATCCGAGGTCTAGATCATAGGTCAAGGTCAAGGTCACTTTAAACGTTAATTTTAGTCCCCGTACCCTGTAGAATCTTTGTTTATCGTCCGATCTGAAAATTTCGGCCACCACTGTGTTCGTCTCATCGTGAAGCAGTAGCACATTTGAAAAAAATATGAGGTCAAGGTCATAGGTCAAGGTCAAGGTCACTTTAAACGTTAATTTTAGTCCCCGTACCCTGTAGAATCTTTGTTTATGGTCCGATTTAAAAATTTCGGCCACCACTGTGTTCATCTTATCAAAAAGCAGTAGCACATTCGAAAAAATCCGAGGTCAAGGTCATAGGTCAAGGTCAAGGTCACTTTAAACGTTAATTTTAGTCCCCGTACCCTGTAGAATCTTTGTTTATGGTCCGATTTGAAAATTTCGGCCACCACTGTGTTCGTCTCATCGAGAAGCAGTAGCACATTTGAAAAAATCCGAGGTCAAGGTCATAGGTCAAGGTCAAGGTCACTTTAAACGTTAATTTTAGTCCCCGTACCCTGTAGAATCTTTGTTTATGGTCCGATTTAAAAACTTCGGCCACCACTGTGTTCTTCTCATCGAGAAGCAGTAGCACATTCGAAAAAATCCGAGGTCAAGGTCATAGGTCAAGGTCAAGGTCACTTTAAACATTAATTTTAGTCCCCGTACCCTGTAGAATCTTTGTTTATCGTCCGATCTGAAAATTTCGGGCACCACTGTGTTCGTCTCATCGTGAAGCAGTAGCACATTTGAAAAAATATGAGGTCAAGGTCATAGGTCAAGGTCAAGGTCACTTTAAACGTTAATTTTAGTCCCCGTACCCTGTAGAATCTTTGTTTATGGTCCGATTTAAAAATTTCGGCCACCACTGTGTTCGTCTCATCGAGAAGCAGTAGCACATTTGAAAAAATATGAGGTCAAGGTCATAGGTCAAGGTCAAGGTCACTTTAAACGTTAATTTTAGTCCCCGTACCCTGTAGAATCTTTGTTTATGGTCCGATTTAAAAATTTCGGCCACCACTGTGTTCGTCTCATCGAGAAGCAGTAGCACATTTGAAAAAATCCGAGGTCTAGATCATAGGTCAAGGTCAAGGTCACTTTAAACGTTAATTTTAGTCCCCGTACCCTGTAGAATCTTTGTTTATCGTCCGATCTGAAAATTTTGGCCACCACTGTGTTCGTCTCATCGTGAAGCAGTAGCACATTTGAAAAAATATGAGGTCAAGGTCATAGGTCAAGGTCAAAGTCACTTTAAACGTTAATTTTAGTCCCCGTACCCTGTAGAATCTTTGTTTATGGTCCGATTTAAAAATTTCGGCCACCACTGTGTTCGTCTTATCGAGAAGCAGTAGCACATTTGAAAAAAATCCGAGGTCAAGGTCATAGGTCAAGGTCAAGGTCACTTTAAACGTTAATTTTAGTCCCTGTACCCTGTAGAATCTTTGTTTATGGTCCGATTTAAAAATTTCGGCCACCACTGTGTTCGTCTCATCGAGAAGCAGTAGCACAATTGAAAAAATCCGAGGTCAAGGTCATAGGTCAAGGTCAAGGTCACTTTAAACGTTAATTTTAGTCCCCGTACCCTGTAGAATCTTTGTTTATGGTCTGATTTAAAAATTTCGGCCACCACTGTGTTCGTCTCATCGAGAAGCAGTAGCACATTCGAAAAAATCTGAGGTCAAGGTCATAGGTCAAGGTCAAGGTCACTTTAAACGTTAATTTTAGTCCCCGTACCTATGACCTTGACCTTGACCTCGGATTTTTTCAAATGTGCTACTGCTTCTCGATGAGACAAACACAGTGGTGGCCGAAATTTTCAAATCGGACCATAAACAAAGATTCTACAGGGTACGGGGACTAAAATTAACGTTTAAAGTGACCTTGACCTAGACCTATGACCTTGACCTCGGATTTGTTCGAATGTGCTACTGCTTCTTGATGAGACGAACACAGTGGTGCCCGAAATTTTCAAATCGGACCATAAACAAAGATTCTACAGGGTACGGGGACTAAAATTAACGTTTAAAGTGACCTTGACCTTGACCTATGACATTGACCTTGGATTTTTTCGAATGTGCTACTGCTTCTCAATGAGACGAACACAGTGGTGGCCGAAATTTTCAAATCGGACCATAAACAAAGATTCTACAGGGTACGGGGACTAAAATTAACGTTTAAAGTGACCTTGACCTTGACCTATGACCTTGACCTCGGATTTTTTTCAAATGTGCTACTGCTTCTCGATGAGACGAACACAGTGGTGGCCGAAATTTTTAAATCGGACCATAAACAAAGATTCTACTGGGTACGGGGACTAAAATTAACGTTTAAAGTGACCTTGACCTTGACTTATGACATTGACCTCGGATTTTTTCAAATGTGCTACTGCTCCTCGATGAGACGAACACAGTGGTGGCCGAAATTTTCAAATCGGACCATAAACAAAGATTCTACAGGGTACGGGGACTAAAATTAACGTTTAAAGTGACCTTGACCTTGACCTATGACCTTGACCTCGGATTTTTTCAAATGTGCTACTGCTTCTTGATGAGACGAACACAGTGGTGGCCGAAATTTTCAGATCGGACGATAAACAAAGATTCTACAGGGTACGGGGACTAAAATTAACGTTTAAAGTGACCTTGACCTTGACCTATGACCTTGACCTCGGATTTTTTTCGAATGTGCTACTGCTTCTCGATGAGACGAACACAGTGGTGGCCGAAATTTTTAAATCGGACCATAAACAAAGATTCTACAGGGTACGGGGACTAAAATTAACGTTTAAAGTGACCTTGACCTTGACCTATGACCTTGACCTCGGATTTTTTCAAATGTGCTACTGCTCCTCGATGAGACAAACACAGTGGTGGCCGAAATTTTCAAATCGGACCATAAACAAAGATTCTACAGGGTACGGGGACAAAAAATTAACGTTTAAAGTGACCTTGACCTTGACCTATGACCTTGACCTCAGATTTTTTCGAATGTGCTACTGCTTCTCGATGAGACGAACACAGTGGTGGCCGAAATTTTTTAATCGGACCATAAACAAAGATTCTACAGGGTACGGGGACTAAAATTAACGTTTAAAGTGACCTTGACCTTGACCTATGACCTTGACCTCGGATTTCTTCAAATGTGCTACTGCTTCTTGATGAGACGAACACAGTGGTGGCCGAAATTTTCCGATAGCTCCAAAAATGAAGATTTTATAGGGTACGGCGATTTTTAAAGTGACCTTGACCTTGACCTATGACCTTGACCTCGGATTTTTTTGAATGTGCTACTGCTTCTGGATGAGACCAACACACTGGTGGTTGAATTTTTCAAATCGGACCATAAACAAAGATTCTACAGGGTACGCAGTATTTTGACCTCTCAAGGTCAAACGGTTTGACCTAGGAAAAAAAGGTCACCATTTTCGAACTCAGCGTGCCATGGGCTATCTGTATGCCAATTTTGAGCGAAATCATTACTCGAATTTGAATCCGAATACGAATACGACGCTAACTTTATGGACATGTGTTAACCCGCGCCGGGCCGGGGGGGGGGGTGTTTGAACACCTCCCTGCGGTTTTTCGCAGATATCTCAAAAACGGCGGCGCTCCGCGCCGCCGTTTTTGGCACACCTATTTGTGCATCTTTTCCGCACATGTTGTGAAAATTTCAGACCCAGGTCGCCTTAGGTCAGGTCACCAGGTCACGCCAAGTGACCTCACCTCAGAAAAAATAAGAATGCTCGTCATAGCTACACCGATTGATCGATTGCCTTGAAACTTTCAGCGATTGATAAGAGCAACATTATCTATAAAATGTTTATCTCGGAATTTTGATATCGGTGACCTAAGGTCAGGTCAATATCGCGGCCTCTCCATTACCTATCAGTCAATGGGAGAAAATTGAAAAGCGTCTGTTTTGCACGAACGCTATTCTAGACACTCTCTAACATCGAGATGTAAGTAAAATTGGCACACTGAATCGGAAAATGGCAACTGTGACCCCTCGTTATGTCCACGAGGTCATCTCAGGTCACGAACAGAATCTAACAGTTTTTCGCCAATAACTTCCGATAGAGGCGTGCTAGAGCGCTGAAAACGCCTTAGCTGTGGGCGTTTTCACTCGACGTTGCGGATCGACTGATTTGCAACATGACCTTTTCCGGTCAGGTCATGACCTTGACCTGAGGTCAAATTTTCAAGTTGACCTTTCAAGGTCCAATTATAGTTCATTCGACGCGTCTCGACGAGAGAAACACGATGCTGGCAAAATTAATGTCATGACTCTTTTGAGTCAAAAGTTATTGCCGAAAAAACGTTTTTCGTAAAAACGGCTATTTTGGGAGTTTTTGCCCTCTGGAGGCTAAACCGTTGACCTGAGGTCAAATCTGAGAACATTACTCAGAAAGGTCTGTAAAAGGGCTATTGAATGCCCTTTTCTCTGGCGCTGTAGCTCTATCGGTTCCCGAGATAGTCGTTGGCAGTTTCCAAAATGTTGAAATAGTCAACATTTTACCTTTGGTGACCCCTGGTGACCTGACCTTTGACCTGACCCAAAAAATGACCTTAGTGTTTTCGTCCTTATTTTGGACGTTCTTTCGATTGCCGCTTTTCGCGTGTCGCTACGTGGCCCAGGAGCCGAGTTAGAAGGGGGGAGGGTGTTCAGACACACCCCCCTTCCGGCCCGGCGCGGAATCTCAGAGCACCGGCCCGGCGCGGGTTAAAAGAGCTATTAACTACGCTTTTCCCCGGCACGGCATTCATTTCCGAGTGATGCGGTGGTTTGTTGAAAATTGTCGAAATTGGACCAGAAAATTGGCGAAATTTAGCCTTGGATGACCTATGTGAACTGACCTTTGACCTGATCTAAAAAGTGACCAGAGTAATTTCGTCATTATTGTTTGCGTCCTTTCGAACGCTGCCTTTGGCGTGCTGGTACGTGGCTCAGAAGCCGAGTTAGAAGCAGGGGTGTGGAGCCGGAGCTGGAGCCGGAGCCGCCGGAGCCGGCATATTTTGCCCGGAGCCGGAGCCGGAGCCGGAGCCGTCCAAAAAGGCGGCGACTCCGGCTGCTTTTTTGAAGAGGAAAAAATGATTGACGTACATAGTTCGGTTTGACAGTACAAGGCAGTAAAACATGTGGTATTCAAAATAGCCTTGTTATGCAAATACAGAAGCAACGTGAACCAATCCTTCATCTTTTCTCTTCCACCCGTATTTAATTGTATAGAGGATGTACTGAGTATTGGAGCCGGAGCCGCCGGAGCCGGACCATTTTACTCGGAGCCGGAGCCGGAGCCGAATCCGATTTTTTCTCCAGAGCTGGAGCCGGAGACGTCTGAAATTTCCACGGCTCCGCATCCCTGGTTAGAAGGACCCTGGCCGGCCGAGTGGGAGGGTGGGTGCCACCACATCGTTTTTTTTTGCGACAGCTCGGAACACGTCGGCAACAGAGAGCCAAAACTGGGCATAGCTACCTGACCTTTGATGCAAACCGGGCCTTGTGACACCTGCATTTTCAAGGGGGCCTCTGGTCGTCTTAAGGACCCTCTGTTACCCTCAGAGGGACCCTCTGATGGCCTCTGCAGACCATCACTGGCCTCAAAGGGCACTCTAGTGGCCTCCATGGACCTTCTGGGTACCTGAAAGGGCCCTTTGTTTTCTCTCCAGGGGCCCTTGTTTACCTCAAAGGTCCTCTTTTACTTCAGATGGCCGTATGTTTGTCTAATACATGAGGCCCCTGGTGGCCTGAGAGGCCCTGTTTGTGTCCCAAAGGGCCCTTTGTTGACCTCTTTAGTTGGCCTAAAAAGTCCTCTGATTGTCCTAAAGGGCCCTCTGTTCCCCTCAGAGGGCCAGTCTTTTCCTCAGAGTGCCTGCTGACCTCATAGAGCCCATAGTGGCCTGACATAGCCTTCATATCACCTCAGAGGGCCCTCTGGTGTAAGGCTCAAGTGACCTTCTCAGAGGGCTCCGGCTGCCCTGTGACTGACAATTGTCCACTCTTATCCCCCTTTTGGGTGACCTATTTCCCCCTCTGACACCCAAGCCAAAATACAATTTTGGGACACTGAGTCTCCGAGGGCCAGTTGATTTTCAGAGGGCCCTCTTTGAAGTGGATGTGAGGACCCGCTATTCGCCTCAGAGGGCCCTCTGGTGGCTTCAGACTTCAGAGGACCCTATTTTGGTATCAGCGGGCGCCTCTCTGTGGCATCAGAGGGCCCTCAGAGGCCTCAAATAGCCCTATTACATCTCAGAGAGCTGTCTTTGAACTCAGAGGGATCTTTTTTTACTTCTTTGTGGTGTCTAAGGGGGCCCTCTGGCCTTTGTTTGCCTCAAGGGGCCTCAAGGGGTCCTCCGATGACTTCCAAGGACCCTCTTTGATCTCAGAGGGCCTGATGACCTCATAGGGCTCATGGTGGTCTGACATAGCATCATATCACCTCAGAAGGTCCTCCAGTGGCCTGAGAGGGCACTTTGTGGCCTTTGAAGGCCCTCCATTCGCCTTAGAGGGCCCTCTTTGACCTCTTTGATCTCTTCGATCTCAGAGGGCCCTCTTTGAGGTGGCTGTGAGGGCCCTTTGTTCACCTCAGAGGGCCCTCTGGTGACCTCCAGGGACCATCTTTGATCTAAGAGGGCCGTCTGGTGGCCTCATAGGATACCTTGTGGCCTGAAACTGACCCTCGTACCTCAGAGGCCCTTCTGTTCGTCTTAACAGGCCCTCTGCTGGTCTTAGCAGACCCTTTGTGTGCCTGGGAGGGCCCCCTGAGTACCTGAGAGGGCCCTCTGTGTGTTTGAGAGGGCCCTCTGTGTGCCTGAAAGGGCCATCTGTGTAGTTTGCCTGAGAGGACCCTCTGTGTGCCTGAGGGGGCCCTATGTGTACCTGAGAGGGTCCTCTGTGTGGCTGAGAGGGCCCTCTGTGTGTCTCAGAGGACCATATGTGTACCTGAGAGGGCCCTCTGTGTGTCTGAGAGGGCCCTTTGTGTGTCTCAGAGGGCCTTTGTGTGCCTGAGAGGGCCTCCTGTGTGCCTGAGAGGGCCCTCTGTGTGTTTGAGAGGGCCCTCTATGTGCCTGAAAGGGCCCTCTGTGTACCTGAGAGGGCCCTCCGTGTGTTTTAGAGGGCCCTCTGTGTGCCTGAAAGGGCCCTCTGTGTGCGTGAGAGGACCCCAGTTGCCTGAGAGGGCACTCTGTTTGCCTGATAGGGCCCTCTGTGTGCCTGAGGGGGCCCTATGTGTGCCTGAGAGGGCCCTCTGGGAGCCTGAGAGGGCCCTCTGTGTACCTGAGAGGGCCCTCTGTGTGTCTCAGAGGACCATATGTGTACCTGAGAGGGCCCTCTGTGTGCCTGAGGGGGCCCTATGTGTGCCTGAGAGGGCCCTCTGTGAGCCTGAGAGGGCCCTCTGTGTGCCTGATAGGGCCCTCTGAGTGCCTGAGAGGGCCCTCTGAGTGTCTGAGAGGGCCCTCTGAGTGCCTGAGAGGGCCCTCTGGGCCCCGTTCGTCTCAGAGGGTCCCTTTATTCGCCCCTTCAGAGGGCCCTCTGTTTGCCTCAAAGGGCCCTCTGTTTGCCTAAAAGGACCCCCTATTCGCCTCAGAGGGCCCTTTGGTGACCACAGGGGGCTCTATTGTTGCATTGGAGGGCCCTCTGTTGCCTCCGAGGGCCCTTTTTTATCTCAGAGGACCCTCTTTGACCTCAGAGGGCTCTTTTCGACCTATTCGAGATGTCTGAGAGGGCCCTCGGGGCCTGAGAGGGCCCTCTGAGTGCCTGAGAGGGCCCTCTGAGTGTTTGAGAGGGCCCTCTGAGTGCCTGAGAGGGCCCTCTGAGTGCTTGAGAGGGCCCTCTGAGTGCCTGAGAGGGCCCTGAGTGTCTGAGAGGGCCCTCTGAGTGCCTGAGAGGGACCTCTGGGCTCTGGCCCCCGTTCGTCTCAGAGGGTCCCTTTATTCGCCCCTTCAGAGGGCCCTCTGTTTGCCTCAAAGGGCCCTCTTTTTGCCTAAAAGGACCCCCTATTCGCCTCAGAGGGCCCTTTGGTGACCACAGGGGCTCTATTGTTGCATTGTAGGGCCCTCTGTTGCCTCCGAGGGCCCTTTTTTATCTCAGAGGGCCCTCTTTGAGCTCAGAGGGCTCTTTTCGACCTCTTCGAGATGTCTGAGAGGGCCCTCGGGCCTGAGAAGGCCCTCTGAGTGCTTGAGAGGGCCCTCTGAGAGCCTGAGAGGGCCCTCTGAGTGCCTGAGAGGGCCCTCTGAGTACCTGAGAGGGTCCTCTGAGTGCCTGAGAGGGCCCTCTGAAAGCCTGAGAGGGCCCTCTGAGTGCCTGAGAGGGCCCTCTGAGTGCCTGAGAGGGCCCTCTGTGTGTCTGAGAGGGCCCTCTGTGTGCCTGAGAAGGTCCTGTTCGTTGTAAAGGGCCCTTAATTTACTCTACAAGGTCCCTCGTTGGCCTAAAGGGGTCCTCTGATAGTCCTAAAAGGGTCCCTAAAAATGTAATTGATACTTTTCATTATGTAAAAAAATGTAAGTGGTGAAAAGGGCCCTCAGTGTTTTCAATTTTTTTTTTCGAGTAAAAACATTTTTTTTTGCTCCAGGGGGGATCCTAGGACCCCCAGGATCCCCCCTTGGATACGCCACTGGGCGGCGTTCGAAAGAGCGTCAAAAAATAATGAGGAAATTATTTCAGTCACTTTTTAACCCGAGCCCAGTTGGACCTCTCAAGTCTCAGCCAACTTTGCCATGACGTGGGGGGGGGGGGGGGGCGGGGGCCTTTTTGGCCACACCAGATTATCTCGGAAATCAAGCAAGCTAGAAAGACGCGGTAAAAAGAAATAGTTAGCTGGCTACAATGATTTTCAGAATAATCTAGGCCATTTTTTGATCAGGTCATCGCGGAGGTAACTGCAGCCTGCAAATCACCAAAGGTAAAATTTTCACGAACTTTTGTTCCCGATTTTGACGACTTTTCACAAATCGGCTTATAAGTCGGGAAACAATAGAGCTACAGCGCTGCAGAAAAACAGACTCAATAGCTCTTTCAAAGGCCGTTCTGAGTAATGTTCTCAGATTTCACCTAAGGTCAACGGTTTAGCCTCCAGAGGGCAAAAACAATTTTTGAGGCAGAGGCAAATCAAAATTTGACGTTTTTTCAAGGTTTTTAAATCATAACTTTTGAATCCAAGCTTGTATGACGCTGATTTTACCGGCATCGCATTTGTCTCGTCGAGACGAGTCGAATGAACTATAAGTTGACCTGAATAGGTCAACTTAAAAATTTGACCTCAGGTCAAGGTCACGGATCAAGGTTGCATGTCATTCGATTCGTATTGTTGAGCTGAACACATTCATGGTATTTTCAGCGCCTAAGATGTTTCTATCCAAAGTTATGGTAAAAAACTATTGGAGACGTTTCATGACCTGAGTCCTGAGATGAGATGACCTCAGGGGCACAAAAGGGGTCACAGGTGAAGTTTTCAGCTTCAGCGTGTCATGTTTACCTGTGTCACGATGTTTGAGGGTGTTTTTTTTTTTTTGGCAAAAGAAGAACATTCCAATTTTCTCCGATTGAAGTATAATGGAGAGGTCGCAAAATTAACCTACTATACCAAGTTTCGGCGGCGCTGCACGCCGCAGTTTTCCATACACGCACAAAAACTGGCAGGTGTGGCCAAAACCACGGCGTTACGTCCTACTTCCTACACCACGTGTGCGTTGAACATCCGACTTCTGCCCATATTTTCGATTCGTTTTTATTGGAATGTGAGTCCAATGGATGAACGACCCAGGTTCATCCAGAATAGATAATCAGCCGGGTCAGCATAATCATTTTGACTGATAACAACCCTTGCCCATACATAGTGTCACAAACACCCAACCAGCCTCAGTCCAAAACTAAAACACAGATCACTCGGTACCACAGACGGTATATTTCACATTGCGTCAGTATCGTCGCATAAAGACACTCTCCAACGCCCCGCCATTTCGTCCTTCAGCCGTGCGCGGCCGGCCCCCGCTGCTGGCGGTCGAACCCGGCCCGGCGCCCACTGCATGCAGCGCGCCTAAAGCTCCTTGTCGAAGAGGTACTCGCCCAGGTTCGGCTGCGAGGCGACCATCCTGGCCAGCTTGGTGATGTGTCCGGAGAACTCGCGACTGCCCTTGTGCTGTTCGTCCAGCATGTCAGCCGTCAGCCAGTCGGCGGCCTGCGAACAGAGACGAGAGCGCTAATGAGACAGATCGCTAGCCCAGAACGGACCGAGGTGGTAAGGCATCGGTGGTTTGTTTTGTTAGAGACAAGCTATATTTGTTCCGTGTTTTACTACTCGACTCTAGCAATACCTACAAGAAACAGAAGAACTAACAAGCTCAGTGGTGGATCGGCGCAAAAGATAAACTTAAATTAAAGCGCCTCTCCAAAATGAAAACAAAACTGACAGTAATCGCGCAACTGGGGTCAGTCAGTACCGACCCCGCCAGTAGCCCGCCTAGCAATCCCCTGGACCAGTAGGGCTCCTGGACGCCGGGCGGCCCAAGCCCGGTCAGCTGGTGGTAGGGGTTGATGTGGTGTGTCAGTATGTTTTGCTTTATGTTGTTCTGTGTTGGCCGTTAACGCATGACGTTGGACTATGCGGACCACCGACGGTGCGCCGCAGTGGCAGAGACTGCCCCCGTGGGAAATGTCCCGATGGGAAAGCCCACCATGCCGCTCAAACGGTCACCCCACAGAGATAGTGGCCCTGGTGGGGGCCTGCCCTCAACATTGGTTATCTGGTGATGTTGACCGCCAGCCCGGAAAAGGCAACGTGAGGGGAATGCAGATGGGTTTGTCCTGAGAATGGCGAGGATGCATGGAAACGAGGACCAAGGTGATAAGACGCATCCAGCGTCTTATATCGGTCGCCATCTGCTGGTCTGACTGTAGTTTTCAGTAGCTTCAAACACCTAAATCACATCCTCCCAGCACTCCTTACTCCGTAGTCCGTCCCTAGCCATCGATACAGTCAGTACACCTGACGGTTAGGCTGTCCCGCACGACACCGGTGTGCTGCGGGCTAGCCTATCTTTACTTCTTGGACGTGAGAGGAGGGCGTGTACCTAAATTCGGAGACTTGTAGTACGTAAACATTGTCATTATCGCGATACCAGATACCTGTAGACATAACATGTCGTGACATATAATATAGAGGACATCAGACATCCACGTCATAAGCCGATGCCCTATCAGGGTAGTAAAGGATAACAGGCATCTACTGGGTGTACTCACGTGCCAGTCGCGGCCGCAGGTGGAGGATGAGGGCAGAGGAAAGACGGCTGGTCGGTGTACTGTACTCACGTGCCAGTCGCGCTCGCAGGCGTTGATCATGTCGGACACGTGGCGCGTGACGGCCTTCTCGATGGCGAGCGCGTCCGTCAGGCCCTCCATGACGTTGGTCCAGCTGTACTTCAGCGGGGCCTGGGGACGGAGGCGGCAGGCGGTAGACGTCAGAGGGCTCCCGGCCGGGGAACACCAACCAGCTCCCTCCCAGAGCAGACTTTCCATATCCCTGGTTAAGAAATGCCTGCTTCACCACAACTGAGCTGCTGTGGCAGTTGGTTTTATGGTGCGCCTATGATGTGACATGATTCAAACAGACGTGGACGCGCTTTGTGTGACGTACGTAGGAGGCCTGCAGGTAGCTGGTGTCGCGGTCTCCGCGCATCGACAGGTAGTCGGCTAGCTTGATGGCGTGCTCGCGCTCCTCCTTGGCGTGGTCGAAGAAGATCTTGGACACGCCCGGCCGGTTCACGTTGTCCTGCGCAAAGTGGGCGCCCTGCAACAGCACACACAGCGCTGTAATCACGGGGCGCCCTGCAGCAGCACACACAGCCCGCTGTAATCACGGCGAGAAATTAGTCGCACATGCACGTAACATATTGCACCCAATGATCGAACGTTTAATTTCTAACGTCGTTTAATTTCTCAGAGGGTCAGGTCACGTAAAATGTCAAATTCCTGTCCGCTGTCGAGGATCAATTTAGAGGTCGAGTCAGTGTTCAGGCCAGAAGCCAGGTCAATGCCAGGTAAGGTCAGAAGTTCGATCTAGGTTAAGGTCAAATGTGGTCACATGTTAGGTCGAAGGTCAGGTCCGGGTCCGCTCTGGGCCGGCTCCGTGCACTCACGGCAGCCAGGTAGGTGAAGGAGGCCTCCAGCTCGCGGCTGATCTGGTTCCGGATGGCCGTGGCGCAGCCCTCGTCGTAGTTGAAGTTCTTGGCGCAGGGCTGACCCTCACCTAGGCGCAGACAGGCCGTCAGTGTCACGCCATGATGAACGAAAGGCGGGCTGGTCAGTCGTCTTTATCACTAATAAACATCCATGTAAGCCAGGCAGCAGCACAAAAATGATTGTTTCCTAGCTAAATCAAAAGGCTGGCAAACTTAAATTAAAAGGCAGAAACAAACGCGGCGGCGGCCGAGCGGTTGAACTCACACTTGTCCTGCGGGTCGTTGTAGTTGACCTGCAGGGTGGCCTGGGCCGCGGCCGTCAATGCCAGCACAATCAGCAGCCTCTTCATGGTGAGCTGGAGGGAGGTGGGTCGCCGCAGAACGTCCCCGCGAGAATAGCTGGCCGCCGCGCTCGAGTCGCCGCACTGGACGCTCTCTGAGCTGTGTTATCGTGGCGCGGCGGCGGCCGGCGGACCGTCGGAGCACCCCGCACCCGCCGCCCCCTCCGGCCGCAGCCAATCGGGACACATCCGGTGGCTGGCGTCAGCGCCAGCCAAAGATCAAATAGGGGCGCGTACAGCACGGCCGACGATATTTTACGGATATCTGCCTTGTAGTTCAGTTAAAAACAACTTCATTAATTTGAATTCATTGATATATGACCTAATTTTGCAGCTTGCTATTCCAATTTCGAGCCGTATCGAGATGACAGCGGGCCGTCCTGGTCAGACCCCTGACCGTCTTGACCGTCGGGCCGGGAGCAAACACAGCGGCCCTCGGAGACGGACCAATGGCGCGCCGTTGCCGGGCGGCCGCCGCCAGATAGAGCCGGCCGAGCCGCGTTAGTACGTCGGACGAGCATTCCCAGAGCGGACTCTCGCCGCGCAGAGCAGCGCCCGCCGCACAGAGCAGAGCCCGGACTGCAGTCAGCCCCCGCCGGACATACAGAAGGTAACGGCCGGACTGCCGGCCGGCCCGCCGGACCCAGTGTGAAACTGGCCCGCGCCACCCGCACCGACTCCGAGTCCGGTCACAGGCCGCCCCTCGTGTCGAGGTGTTTCAGTGATAGATTTGTTTTAGTGATTCTCGTTCGATCCCTCCTGGTAAACCATGCGTAGGAGCCCACTTATGAGCGACTTACTCGTATTTCTCGGTTGTCTGTTGGCCAAGACCATGGCTGGATTTTACCGTTCATTTGTTTACAGTCAAAGCCGCCACACATCGATACTGTTTTCTGATGACTATTTTCCTGGTGTAGTGTCTGATTTTTTTTTACATGCGAACAAAATACCAAGTTAAATATAGCGGTACGGACGGATGTAGGTATTGGACGCCATAAGGGCAATCTTTAGTAACTTTACGTTAAATTGAATTCTTTCGGCCCTTCGAATGTACTTTTTACAAACGGTGCGATGTTATCGATTTATAGGCATAATACACAGTTTACAAATACAGCGACCGACCGTCTCCTTTTATAAGTCGAATGTTGTCAATAGCTGTTCGTTAAAAAAAAAAACAAGTGTCGGTATCACTCGTACTCAGTAGCGGCGGAACACCTTCAATTAACGGGGGGGGGGGGGGCACTGCCGACTTTTGGTCCCATTCTTTCCCTGCAACGCCCATAGGGCTAATGTTAAAATGCCAAAAACAAAAGGGAGCACGGTGCCCCGGTGCCCTCCCCGTTCCGCCGCCTATGCCCGTACTATAATATCCAATGCAGTTTGGTCGGTCGGCTATTACAGTCGGCCGGCTGTGGTGTGCTGATATCCAGTGTCCAGAATGAGTAAGTTAAAAGATTACTCGATTTACTTTACAAATAAAAACGATAAACCTTTGAAAAGGTTTACGAGGTATCATCGACGGATAATAAGTGTTACTCACTAAAACGTGTTCATTGTCCAAAAATTCACACTTGTCCAATCTTTATACAAATGGGCCGAAGTAACTTGCAGCTTGATCTAATAATGTATAGGCATATCTTCGCATGAATACAAATCACCAATTTTTGGGTAGTTTGAATCACTTGCAAGTGGTGTCTACCACAACCCTATTAGGTTTACCTACAAAGCCAATGAATGTACGGCCGCACGCCGTTCCCTGTCGGCCGAGTCGTTGCCCGGGACTGTTTCCAGCAGGTGATATAAATACGGTCACGGGGACACGCCCAGCCCCTATTTCAGCCTGAGACCGCGGATCCCTGCCTGTCCCTCAGGTGTGACCCCACAGCTGTCAGGATGCGCGTGCTGAGCTGATCCCTCCCTGTCCCTCAGGTGCGACCCCGCAGCTGTCAGGATGCGCGTGCTGAGCTGATCCCTCCCGGGTTCCCTGTCCCTCAGGTGTGACCCCACAGCTGTCAGGATGCGCGTGCTGCTGCTGACCCTGCTGGTCGGAGGCGCTTTGGCCTGCCAGAACCGCCTGGACACGGTGGTGCAAGAGGCCATCGGAGGCGCCACAGGTGGGTCCCATGGTGAAGGAATGCTAGGTCAGATGGCTGCGGGGCATTGGACGGCGAGGGTGAGACACGGACAAGTTTGATACGCAAAGCTGAGAATTATTCATAGTTATACTTAACCCCCGACTGACTGAGTCTGCAGTAAGTAACCAGTCAGTCTATAACCTGGATCTCTCCTCTCCTCCTCGCTTACACGTGCCCAAAAGTGCGCCGGGAGCGTCATGACCTGACCGTGCCCCGTGTCCGTGCAGACCTGTCCACCTCCGTGCACGATGACTGCAACAGTGACGTGGGAACCTTCCTGGCCGCACACGCGCCCAACTACAAGAAGGTGCTCAGGAAGTCACTGTCGCTCTCCCTCAAGTACCTGGCCATTGTGAGTAGTTTGATCGGCTTATGTCGTTAGTTCTGCCTGATGAGGTGAACGACAGGCGGAGTAATTATTTAGTAAATGAAACGAGCTTTGGGTTCAGTAATTGTATGTTTCGATTTCTATCGCTTCTCTCACCTCTTATTGTGTATCATGCGAGTTCATGCACATTGCACATGATAGGTTCATGATGTTAGGTACGATTTTCCACTGAAGAAAAATACAAATAGCTCTCGCGTTTTTCACTTTGATGGCGCTAATTTTCGTCGTCTTTGCCACCCAGTCCAGCCACTTCGGAAGCGACCTGAACCATCGCCTCGGCTTCAAGAAGCTGTTCCGTGAGGCCTCCGACGAGCGCTTCGACCAGGCCATCGACATGATCAAGTATGTCATCAAGCGCGGAGGCAACGTCAAGCAGGCCCTGAGCGTGCAGGTAAGCAGACATTACGGCGACGGGAGGCCGACTTTACAACATTTCCGGGCGAGGCATCGATCGCAGTGCTGGGAAACGCATCCATCTGTCATTTCTGAGATGAGACTGCCGCAGCGAGCTCGGACACCCGTGAGTGACCCGCCCTGACCCTCACAGGTCACTGCAGCGCCGCTGAGGCCCCAGGCGCTGTCGTCGCTCGGCCTGGCGCTGGCTGACGCCAAGGACATGTACGCCGAACAGGCCGGCCTGCACAGCGCGGCGCTCTGCCTCAGCCCGAGCGCTTCCGGCTGCGCCGTGGACGCCGACGTGAGTATAACGCGCCAGCTCCGGGCCAACAGAGAAGCGAGGGGAGCAGGGAGGGACGGGAACGGGAGAGCGACAGCGGGGCGGAATACCGGGCCACCCGAGGACAGCGCTGTCCCAGATGGTGGCCTCACTTTACGTGACAGTTTGTAGATACTATATAATAAATTACGGCGTACGTAGGTGCCGTCGGGAGCGATACCTCCTTGTACTCCTCCGGGGTCGCCACATTGGTGCCGGGCTTAGTGCGGACACCCGATCGACACTGACCGTCGCTGGGGAGGACGCTTTACAATTTTGATGCCTCACGTCTCCCGCTGTCGGCCGTGTTTCAGCTGGCGCACAAGTCGCAGGACGCCATCGAGTCCGAAGTGGAGCGCGTCAACGAGCTGGCCAGCAAGGCCAACCAGCTGGCCGCCATGTTCACCACCACCGAGTACAGCCTGGCCGAGCACCTGTTCGACCAGCACCTGCTCTAGGGCGCCCCTGGCGGCGGGCGGATGAAGCTGTGTATCAGGCCGTCGCCACCGGGCGGCGCTGTGACGGCCGGCGGCTGACAGCGGACGGCGGGCGAAACGTGGTGTCTCTCTGTTTGGAAGTGTCTTTGTGCAGTGATCGCTATCGACTATTGATGTTGGTGAAATAATACACTCGGCCAGCCCTGACCTGTGACAACTGACGACGGAATTTTGTTCTGAAAACGGAAAACCGACCGGCATTTCGAGTTTCTGGTGTTTGCCGTAAGGTCTCAACCATGACGTCTATTATTGAGGCTCTAGCTTGACTCAAATCAGGCTGAATCAGGTAGATAGAGCTGAAAGCGAGACAGACAAAGAAGTCCTGCTACTGGTAGGCCGTACAGCAGAGGAAGCGACACATTGCACACAACATAACTATCATTGTCCGTCCTCCGTAAATTCTACAGGAAACGCCTCCGGAAATGCAGCGACCACTCTGGGGTACAGTATATGCCACGGGAGGGGGGGGGGGAGGGGGTGCAGCCGCAGTTGCGGTGACCACCAGCACCACATTGGTGATAGCAGTCATCCGTGTCGGAGCGACTCAACCCAGCATCGTGCCTCCGTTCTTAGAACAAAACTAGAGACGGCGCAGAGGAGCATTTCCAGTTTTTGATTTACAGTTGTTTTGGGACATTTTATCAAGCTAAACTCCCACTTATATCGACGTTTGTATTGAGTATTATAGCCGTTTAATATCACAAAGGAAAAATGTGACATCCTTTAAAAAGTCGATCTTGGTATTCGGTATTCACGCTTGTCACGACTGTGTAGGAAATAAAAACGCACACCTACCGGACAAGGCGCTGAATTATCAATGTCAGTCATTCGTGTTAATAACGTGACAAGTTATGAAACATGTCACTTCTGACACTTCTAACCTGCTCATCCCTGTATTTCTGCAATCCTGGTCTTAAATCAAGAAATGATGTGAAGGTGTGAAACAAGTACTATGAATGAAAGACGTTACAAGAATATTCCTATCAAACTTCCGAAAATGACGCGCACCATAAACATTCGGTAAGACCACAAGTTTCAAATAGGACAGAAAGCGGGCCACCCGTGACAGAATACTGTTTATGTTCCTGTTTTTCACGGTCCAGCAGCCACCACTGCCCGCCGGCCGTGTAAGCCAGTGACGTTCTCAGTTGGGCACGCCGGCGGTCCTGGCCGCCTTCAGGGCGTCCACGTACCAGGAGAGCTCGGTGACCAGCCGGGCGGCGTTTTTCTCGATGCGCTCGTTCTGCGGCTGTCCGTCGGCCGAGTAGCTCTGGGTGACGGTGGGCACGGTGAACTGGGCCGGGATGCTCACCAGGCCCAGCTCGCTCAGGTGGGGGCGCGCGAACGCCGCCGCACGCATACCGCCGAACGGACCTGGACAGGAGGGGAGGGAGAGTCAGACCATGAGATATAACCAGGCCAAAACATACCTACCGCCGAACGGACCTGGACAGACGGGAGGGAGAGTCAGGGCCAGACTATTCCGCCGAACGGACCTACATAGACAGACGGGAGGGGGGCAGGTCAGGGTCTGCTGAATCATACCGCCGAACGGACCTGGACAGGAGGGGAGGGAGAGTCAGGGGACAGCCAGACCATACCGCCGAACGGACCTGAGCGTACAGGATGGAGGACGGGTCAGGGGATGAATAAATCATACCGCTAACGTACCGGGAACGAAAGAACAAAAGGGGCTTGAGAAGCCATAGGGCCTATTCCAGCGCCTCCAGAAACTTCCAGAAACCTCCAGAAAGCTCTAGAATCCTCCAGAGAGCGTTCCAGCGCCTCCAGAAAGCTCCAGAAAGCTCTCCCCAAAGCTCCAGAAACCTCCAGTAGCCTCCAGAGAGTTGGAAGGTCCAAATTTCTCTGGAGGCTCTGGTCTACAACTATGGCGCACATGTGACAATCACGAATGTAAACAAAGGACTTTTGACTGATAATTTTACAACTTGAATGTAAAGAAAATTACATTGCTATAATTTTGTTAATCTTTCTTAATAAAAATGAAAACAAATTTTGCATTTCAAGAGAGAACAATCGTCATTCTTTGGTATATGTGACACCAATCTCCAGAAATCTCCAGATTGCGTTCCAGCGCCTCCAGTGAAACCTCTGGTAGAGCCTCCAGTCAAGAATTTCTACTGGAAGCGCTGGAACAGGCCCATAATGTACCACCAAAACTTTCGGCATGGGGTGTAACAGCAACCTGGCTAGTGTCATCATCATTCACAATCACCAGACACGCTTATCGATTCGTATCATTGGATTCAGCGACACATCCTAAATTTCCCGTCTTTTAACGAGCACCTCTCGCAGTCAACTTCTAAACTGGCACACGAGATCCGACTATCTCGACCTCCCTGTGACAGTGGCAGCACTGTGGCCCGTCCAGCCTCTGCACCAGTGTCTGGCGGCGCCAGTGGGACCCGTCCAACCGTCCAACCGACCTCTCCTGAACCACGACGACACCTGGCGGCCGGATGAGGCGACCATCGAGCGAAACTTACCGAATAAACTGACCGAGCGAGCGATAAACTCAGCGAACGAGGAGCACACTTACCGAGCCAGCGGTAAACTCACAGAGCCAGCAGTGAAGTCACTGAGCCAGCAGTAAACTCACTGAGCGAGTAGCGGTCAACTCACCGAGCGAGTAGCAGGCGATGCCGACGGGCCGGTGTCGGAAGGAGGCCGGCGGGAAGTGGTCGAGCATGTTGACCAGCGCCGGCGGCAGCGAGCAGTTGTACTCGGGCGTCACCACCACGAACCCGTCGGCGGCCGCGATCTCCGCGTTGGCGTCTCGCAGCCACTGGGGCGCCGCCGCCTGGTCCGGCATAAAGTGCAGCGGCTGCCGCAGCAGCTCGAACGGCATCTTCAGCGGGTCTGAGGCACAGCGGCGGACGTCACGGTCAGTGGGTCTCACATCAGGGTCAGCGCGTCAGCGGCGGATGTTAGAATCACTGCATTATTGTTTTCATCGTCCACGGTAGCGTGAACAGCTTATGTCATGGTCCAAGGTGCCCAAGCACCAGCACATAGATCATGGAACAAAACCTGAACAATTGTTTTCGATCACCGGAGGAAAGACAGCGACTTCTTGTTTTACGGCACTGGTCATTCATTCTATAAGTAACACATTGAAAAGCAATTCAGCCTCGGTGACACGGATGCTCACCGAAGAGATTGACGGAGTGGTTTTTCTCCTCCAGCAGCTTGATGAGGTGTTTAGCGACACGCTCTCCATTGCGCCCGTCACGGGTCGTACCCAGGAACATAATGATGCGCGACATGACTGTCGGAACTCACAGCCTGAAACACGGCAGGCCCGGTCAGACGAACGGAACGTGCTAATGTTAGACTACAACGGCAGGCTCCCAGAAGGTGACTAAGCGAACGCCAGAGGTCTTTTCATAGTTCCAGGGGAGGTACCTAATAACAGGGACAGCACCCTATCTAGCATCAGGACTAGAAAGCCAGACTGTGGGTAAGATCGGCTGGGGAGGGAAGTGGAACACAAGGTAGGAGGGAATATAATAACGCCTGCAATAGCTGGCCTGGCCACACGATCGAACTGTGTGCTCTACGGCGGCACCAAGACCGGTGCCGACCAGCCAGCATGACTCAGCAGCTTTCGACAGAGGGCGACTGGCAGGGCGCCATGGCGGTACCCGTGCGTCCCAGAGAGCGGGGAGAGAGAACGATTAACGGCGCACTGTGACAGCCCGACCCGCACAGCCGGCCAGCTCGGCTCATGGGACAGCAGTACTCTGTGGACTTCACACGGGGAACATGCCGCACGCATGGCTGTTTGAGACATGCAATGTTGCATGCCATGAGCCATGAGGTAGTAGTCCTCACACGCCCAGGGTGTGAGACGTGTGAGGATGAAAACGAGGATCTAACGCCGTCTTTCGATGAAAAGAGCGACTTGTCAGAGTGCAGAGTCGGGTACACACAAGGTCCTGAGGCTACGCATATTTACACGCAAATTTATAAGCATTTTGGCCACAGACTTAACCATCAACCAAAATTTCATGAGGCACCCAAGCGCCAGCCCGACGTGCTGCGCCCATCCCTCTTATCCCGCTCAGACCTCACCTGTGTTTGAAACGACGGCGGCGGCGCTGACAGTCCCAGTCGCTCCCTCGCCGTTCTCTCGTCTTCTGGTCCGGCCCACACCTCCACGCGGGTAGCGCTGCCGCCGCCGACGACGGACGTCACTATTGATGCGAGCCGCCGGCCGCCGGCTAGACCCAAGGACGTCTGTAGTGCTGCAGGTTACGCGCCCCACAAACCCGCCGCGGCGCCCATGAGTCGAGTGGGAGCCCGGGCCCGACGCTGGCCCAAACCGCTGTCTCTGAACGTTCAGCGCGGGCAGGTTCATCACCTCAGGTGTGTTCTGCAGCGCAGCATGATGCTTCGCCTGGGTGAAAAGCTAGCGGCTTTAAGTTACAAGTCATCATGAGGGATGCAGGGTGACTCATCTCCTACTGGAAACGGTTGGTGACAGGCATGTGGCGATGCGGTATTGGGCGTAGTAAAGTAATCTTGGCTATCGCCACCGTGTTAACACCTATGGGGCTGAGTCCATTCAATAGGATAACCCCCGTCTATTGCTGGAGAACGCGGGCAGCCCGAGTCTGAGCCGGACGCAATCAACAAACAGTACTTTTTGCCGCCGACTGTGGTCTTTATCGACCGTGTCATGGGCGTCGCCAGGGTCGGTCGATAGCAAGGTCAGGGCATCGTCGGTACTCTGAATGCGCCGTAACAAACCATGGGACGACGGTCAACACTACTGCCGGCCCCAACTGCCGTCAACGACCACTTCGGAGTACCCAGCGTTTAGACCATGCCAGAGGAGGCTCGGTGTATTTTAGCAAATGTTTGACTAACATAAAACTCAAATAAACATAGAACGGACGTCACCACTGCTCGAAGTAGTCGTTGTTGGCCAGCCGGTGGTACACCCGGCCGCCGCACGAGTCCCTCCACGGCTTCGGAGGGTACAGCATCGCCTTCTCCAGGCCCGGGATCGACGTCTTGACGGCGTTCAGCGTGATCGGCGAGGTGATGAAGAAGTCGGGGGTCCGGCGTGGCCCGCACAGGCCCAGCTTCTGACAGTCGTCCTCCGTGAGCTCGTTGATGAGCGTGTGATCCGGGGTGAAGCCGACCACGAGGCCGTCGTTGATGCACAGCAGAGGGTTCCTCGGCTCGGGGGGCGGGTATGGACAGGGGTCCACCATGCTCGCCGGCTTACGAAAGTTGGCGACGTAGTCACATTTTTGGTGATGTGAATTACGGGAGAAGTCTCGAGAAGCTGACTGAAAGCCCGGGTCGCCCGGCGACTCCAGGTAGGCGGATAAGTTTGTTCCAGTTGGAAGGCTGGCAGGAAACTGGCCCCCAACGCTGCCGCAGACAGGGGCGATGCTCGGAGGGAGTGGGGTGTACTTTGGCCGGAAACGCAGCTGCATGGGGATGCACTGCCCGGCCTTGTCCCTCCCGGCCACGAAGTTCCGCTGGTTGTGGTAGTAAGACGGCGCACATCGTGTGTATGGAAGAGGCGAGACCGGTCCGCCGAAGCAGTTGATCTTTTGAGGACTGTTGGGAAAGCCCAGGGACCTCCGAAGCTCCTGCTGAAACAGCACTTGCCGGATAGTCCTGGCACGGCGCTGAGCCTGATACAGACACTGCTGCTCAGGCATCCTGTGTTCCGAGTCTTTCTCCGGCGATACGAGCAAAATATGAGTTTAAATTATGTTCATCGTCTGTAATGTAAAAGTCAGCATCTTAAAAACCTAGTGTAATTAAAATGCCTTCAAACTAAAATAATGCAAAAAGAAGACTTTCTTTATATGATTTTGTCAATAAATTTGCAATTCCAGTTTCATGTCTCAGTCACTTTTTGTCTGGAGTTGCTCGTGCATTCGTCCAAGTGATCTTTCTTACATACGGTGCCGAACAACAGGTCCGCTGAACGAAAGTGTATTGACCTCTTGGAGTTCTCTTGGAGATGTTTAACCATTGAACACGCAGAGAAGAATGACGACTTCTGAGTCATCCTACGTCACAACTAGGTATCGTAAATTAAACTGAAGTCTTTGTCGAAATACACTGAGCACAGCTTGGGCATAAGGGGGTTGAACTTAAACTTCAACTATTTCCTTCTTTCGCACCTCATCCACATCGTACCACACATCAGGATAAAACAGCGCGGCAAAACACAAACGTCTCAACATGAGCCATAGCCAGCGGGACGTTTGCAAAGGATGAACATTTGCATTCAATGCTTCCAAATACCATACGTTCTTTGCTACACATGGCATTCAATAGACAAACAATTCAAACAATAATCTCCAAAATGGGTTTTGCGCTTCACATTGGAAAGACTACTAGACCACAGCTACACACATAGAAAGTAGCAGAATGTCACAATTATGCTGTTGGCTGTACCACTTGCAGCAGGAATGACAGCCGACACCCACAAGGTGAGGCAGCGATCGACCAGTTCAGCCGCTCACAACAGTAGTCTGTACAACGCACCGCGCAAAACGCAACACGATCGAGATCAAAATCAGTACGAAACATCGCGTTCACTCATGTCCATGCACGATTCACCGCGCGACTTTGTTCGGCTCTGCCGCATTAATTCAAACCTGCAGCTCGACTCCGGTCCTCTCGGTGAGCTGGCGCGCTGCGGCTTCAGACCAGCAGCTCGACCCCGGTCTGCTCGCTGAACTGGCGCGCCGCCTCGGCAGAGATGGCCGGGCAGTGCCGCGCGGTAACCGAGCGCAGTTTGGCGCAGCGGCGCAGCAGCGGCAGCGCCTCGGCCGTCAGCGCGCGGCAGCCGCTGATGTCCAGCCGCTCCAGTGGCGGCGCGTCCGGCCCGGCGAGCGCCTCCAGGCCGGCGTCTGCGAGCCGCAGGCAGCCGCTCACGTCGAGCTCCGTCAGCTCTGGCAGGCGCTGCGCCAGCTCGCGGCAGCCGGCGTCGCTGACATCCGTGCCGGCCACGCTGAGCCGCCGCAGGCGCCGCAGCCGACTGCTGGCGTCCGTACAGCCGGGCCGGGCCTCCGACGGCGGCGACAGCAGCTCGCGCAGCCGCGCGTCCGTCAGGCCCTCGCAGTGCGCTAGGTCGAGCGTGTGCAGCAGCGCGCAGCAGGGAGTGCGCAGCGCGGCCACCGTGGCGAACGGCAGTCCCTGCAGGCGCAGGTGGCGCAGGTGGCCGAGCCGTCCGACCAGCCAGGCCAGCTGGTCGCCGCCCAGCTGCGCCCAGCTTAGCTCCAGCTCGGCCGGCTGACGGCGCATGATGAACACCAGCTCGTGCTCGCCGATGCGCCGGTGGGCGGCCGACAGCTGCTGCCACAGCCGGCGGTCCAGCGCCGCAGAGCTCCAGGCGCGGCAGACCGGTAGGCAGGCGGCCCGGTCGGCCGGCTCCAGCCGCTGGAACACGGCCACCAGCGCCTCCCTGTGTAGGGCCGGCTCGGCAGCTGCGGCCGGCTGCGGTGGCGACAGCGGCCGGACCGGGTACAGCGGCCGCCGCAGCTGGCGCCGGCTGCGCGCCTGCACGTACTCGCTGAGGTTGCGCAGTGTGGGGATGCGCGTGCCGCCGTCCTCGGGGTGGACGAGCGCCGGCGCCGGCGGCTCGGCTGGCTCTGCCGGCCCGGCAGACACCTACAGCAGCGAGGGGGGCTGCTGGCACCACACCGAGACCCGGGCGACCGTCAGCGGCACCGCCCGGCGCAACGCGGCTCTGCACCGACACCGGCCGGCGCTCCGGGCCAGCGCGGAGGACCAGGCGACCGCGCCAACATACCGAACTCGGACCGGCAGCGTACAGAGCCGAGTTACGCCAGACGCTGGATATGCGGACACCAAATACTGACGTATCTTACCTAGGCATTACGTACGTTTTAAGCTCTGATAAACTATGAATATTAACTAGCACGACTAAAAAGTACCTATCATTTAAGAGACTTTGTCTGACACGTACTTTGCTGTCGTATAAATGTCAATCTTAAACACTGTCATGGCTAAAAAACGGGTAGCTTGATATACATCATTTAATTCTTAATCCCGGCATAATATGCTCAATCAAAGCTGCGAAAGTTCCTGAAACGTCGTATAAGCAGCATTGCAAAGTGCAATTACATAACTTTGAACAATAAAGCAAGCTTCCTAAATTTGCAGCAATCATTCATCTCCATGAACATCATATACCTACTACATGATTATGGTGAAGTTAAATGACTATGGTAGTCTGATGCTCATGAGTATGTTATTTGAAATATATTTTAGATATGAGTGGTATAATATTTCGAGCACGGCTCGTCTTCAGATACAGAGGCCAAATGCTCACCTCCAGCTCGGCCTCTGTATAATTAAGTACCTACACTTGGCCTCTGTATCTGAAGACGAGCCGTGCTCGAAATATTATACCACTCATCTCTAAAATATATTTCAAATAGCTTACTCATGAGCATCAGACTACCATATTCATTTAACTTCACCATAATCTTAATCATGCTCAGTCACAGCATTCAATTCCTTAAAATACCTTCTATATGTTCATGGCTTTTCATTTATATAGCTTAATTATACATGGCGGTGACCCTCAGGACCCCAGCAAGAAAGCAAAATGTTGGGTAACGATGAAACACCCCTTCGATCCGGCCTTGATTTAGCCCTGTCCTTGTTTATCTTTGGTATAATTCAGATGCTATTCGCCTTACGCCTGTGCTAGCTATGCGCCCACCATGAATTCCAAGGAGCCAAGAAAAAGCCGCATAGATCGATTATGCAGCTGCACAAGAAAATAACCGTGGATGCTGCTTTGGTGCTGATTTGTCTTGAGTCACTGCCATGAGTTACTGGTGTTTGACAACTGCAGTGGCCGGCCCCAGTTCACTCTGACCCGTGTGTGGTCAGGGTTGGCAGGGGGTGGCAAAAACTGGTTTTTGCCAGTGGTTTTAACCGGTTTAAACCGGCTGGCAGAAACCCCGGTGGCAAAAACTGGCAAGAACTGGATAAAACTCAGGTGGCCCAAACCACAACTTTTCTAGTTAGGAATGGATCTAAAACGTACAAATGCATTTCTTGCTGTTATAGAGATGCACCAAACATTCTGAAGTTTGCCTCATTACTTATCCCTGCTTAAAATGTCTATGCATGTCGGTAGACATCCACCACAGAATGTATTTCCATGTAGGGGAGAGTGGGGCAAAGCTGCCACGGTAGGGTGCCGTGCGCATATCAGTGGCAGATACCCCTTCGCACTTCTGATTGTGCAGGACTCACTCTTGCACTGGCTCATTTGTCAACCCCAAAAGCAGGGATGCGGAGCCGTGGAAATTTCAGACGGCTCCGGCTCCGGCTCCGGCTCCGGAGAAAAAAATCGGTTCCGGCTCCGGCTCCGGCTCCGGGTGAAATGTCATTGCGGCTCCGGCTCCGGCTCCGGCTCCGAGTAAAATGATCCGGCTCCGGCGGCTCCGGCTTCTACTCAGTACATCCCCTATGCGATCAATTAAATACGGGTGGAAGAAAAAAGGCGATGGGATTGGTACACGTTGCTTCTGTATTTGTATAACAAGGCTATTTTGAATACCACATTGTTTTACGCCTTGTACTGTCAAACCGAACTAGGTAAATAATTGTTTCCTCTTAAGAAAAGGAGCCGGAGTCGCCCCCTTTTTTGACGGCTCCGGCTCCGGCTCCGGCTCCGGGCAAAATATGCCGGCTCCGGCGGCTCCGGCTCCGGCTCCGCATCCCTGCCCAAAAGGCTTCTTACTGGTTCCTTATGGAAAGCCCATGAAAGTGTTTTTGAGTTATAGAACACTTCAACGGTCAATGTCACTTCTGTTTGAAGGCATAAAGCTTTCACCGAATTCTCCTCAAAATGTTTCATGTTCAAATCCATGTCTAGGCATATCATTCTGATGGTTTTTAGTTTTTGCCAGTTTTTGCCACTTTTTGCCGGTTAAAACCGGTTTAAACCGGCAAATGGCATAAACTAGTTTTTGCCGGCAAAAATGCCAACCCTGTGTGTGGTGTATGACGTGTGGGTGTGTGGCTGTGCGCGCCCCCGTCGGACTGACCTGGCCGGGGTCGGGCGGCGGCGCGCCCTCGGGGCTGAGCTCGGGCCGCTGCCGCTCGTCCACGGAGTCCAGAGAGAGCGGCGCCGTCAGCGGCTCCTGGGGCTCCAGGGTGGGCGGCGCCGGCGAGTCGGCGCCCGAGGCGCGCTCCGCCGCCTCCGCCGTCTGGGGAGCATACACACAGCGCGGCGGTCAGACGGGACACAGCGGTCAGACGGGACACAGCGGACAGACAGGACACACAGTCGGCGCCCGAGGCGCGCTCCGCCGCCTCCCCCGTCTGGGGAACATACACACAGCGCGGCGGTCAGACGGGACACAGCGGTCAGACGGGACACACAGTCGGCGCCCGAGGCACGCTCTGCCGCCTCCGCCGTCTGGGGAACATACACACAGCGCGGCGGTCAGACGGGACACAGCGGTCAGACGGGACACAGCGGACAGACGGGACACACAGTCGGCGCCCGAGGCACGCTCTGCCGCCTCCGCCGTCTGGGGGACACGGCCATCACAGCGCGGCGGTAAGACGAGACACAGCGGTCGGAGGACACAGCGGTCAGAGGACACAGCGTCAGCGGTCAGGTCACAGAGTCAGTCCCGAGGCACGCTCCGCCGCCTCCGCCGTCTGGGGAACAGGCACAAAGCAGTCAGAGGTGAGAGGTCACAGAACCGGCCCCCAAGGCGCGCTCCGCCACCTTTTCCGTCTGGGCCAGGCGGAGATGACACGTCATGGTTCAGAGTCGGCCTTCAGCCTCCACCGTGTGGGCTAGAGCAGCACACAACTCGACAGTCTCCAGAGAAAACTGAGAGTGAAAACACTTCCACTACACTGCCTGGAATTATGAAAAAGATTGGCACATGCTTGGAATCATAACAAAATCACTTGCACGTACATTAAATCATGCATCTACATTTATAAAATACTATATTCTTCGTCCCCTTAGCCGGCCCAACAGCCGGCCCCTCCCTCTCTCTCCTCTCCTGCTCTGACCTGCGCCTCTCACGGGGATCGCCCCCCACCAGGCCTGCCTCCCCTCTCTTATCCTCTCACCTGCGCCTAGTCTGCCGGGGATGAGCCCTACCAGGCCTCCCTCCTACCTCTCCCCTTTCCTCCCCCCCTCTCACCTGCGCCTCTGCCGGGGAGGCCGGCTGCGGCTCCTCCTTCTTGGGCTCTGCCTTGACGGCCGGCAGGGTGTTCTCGGCGCCCGGCGGCACCCAGAGACGTTCCTGCGCCGAGACCACCTGCGAGGCCGGGACGCCCACCGGCTCGTCCGAGCGCGCCTTCTTCGGCCGGCCCGGCGGTCGGCCCGGCTTGCGTTTGACGCCGGGCGGCAGCAGCGCCGGCGGCAGCACGGGCGGCGCCTCCTCCAGGCCCATGTCGACACACTCTGGGCACGTCCAGCAGTTGGGCAGCGCCGACAGCACGCGGCCCTCCGTCTCCGTGTTCAGCTGGGGGCGGCCGGGGAGGTGAAGGGTTAGCTGGCTGAGCATGTCATCCGGACTGAACACCGATAGAGGACATCGATCCACTCATCTCTCGCCACCCACTGAGCTTCGGCCTTCGCCCACCACCGCCATCCGTCCACCATCCACACTAACTACATGCGAGCTATCCACCCACCTGGCGGGTGGTGCAGGCGATGTGCGCGATTCGAAAGCAGCTCCTGCACTCGTACAGGGTGCTCTTCTGCTCGGGCCGGTTACGTTTTCCGGCCACGGGGGAGAGCGGTCGGCCCCAGCCGGTGAGCGAGCAGTAGCAGCACACCGCCGTCACCGGCAGCTGCGGCTGTGGACGACACATCGGGGTCAGATGACGGCTCGACAGGTCACACGACTCACAGACAAGACGACACAGGTCACATAATCGACAGGTATATCATAAGTTACACAAATATTACAATCAATTGAAACCCACGTTTAGTTCAATAAGCTAGATGTCGATAGGTTCGTTACTAGACCACTAGGTCTTGGCTTTGAAGGATTTCAGGAAGTGATGCCTCTTCGTGAGGCCTGTAGCAGTCCCATACGTAGTTGTGTTTTGAATAGGGCATACGTTTGGCCCAAAAGTCATCACTATAAGTCAGGCGGTATCTTTTAACAGCTCCACACCATCGGCCATTTTCCCTACTTCACCCCTGCTGCTGGCTCCGTAGCCAGTGAGTGGTAATGGTGGCCCGGCATACCTTTTGACAGACGCGCCTCTTGCACGACTGTTTGATGATGCCCGGCCCTCCGAACTTGGGCATATCTCTGCAGCAGGCGCACTCCCGGCACTCGTCGCGGGTGCAGCCCTCGCACTCTTTGCCTGAAGAGGAGATGGTCGGCATGGTCAGCTGATTGAGACTAAGCATACCATTAACGAAAACGTCTTTTACTCGAAAACGCAAGCAAGTTGTTCTACTTATCAGTGCATGGTTTTCAATCGTAACTAACACCAACATAACTACATCACCGAGTTATCGCACACACAGCGACACAATAGAAGTACAGACACAATCGACCTCGCCACACAGCTGTCCGCCGAACCCTGTCCCATCGCTGAACAGACATCACCGAGAGGCGCCCATAACTCACAGCGCACGCGGCGGCGCCGGTCGCCCTTCTTGGTCTTCAGCAGAGGCTTCTTGGTGATGGGCGTTCCGCGCGGCCCTCTGGGACCCTTCTTGGGCGAGGCGTCCGGGTCAAACTCTTCCTCGGCAGTTTTAACGTAGCCCTGCAGCATCAGCCGCAGCTCCTGGACGGAGAGCGGAGGGCGAGGTCAGCTGGATGGTCGCAGGCGGCTGATGTTACTGTGAGCGGCGCTGGCAGCAAACAGCTTACAGTTGCCTAAATATAATTATGTAAGTCTGAATAGAAAAGCAGCCAATGTCATACAATCAACTCAAAATGCAGGTAGGTACTCATTACGTGAAATCCAACCATCCGTAAAACGGCATAGTCCCGACTCCCAGTCGGGCCTAATCGTAGCCACCGAAGAGCGTTCTGAGCCCACACTAATCGTAGCTGTGCAGGGCTCGACATGGCATTTTCCTCGCTGAAGTGCCCTTAGCGGTGCTGAACTCGTATTACAGGGAAAATAATTCCCGAAATGTATCGGACACAATTCTTAGCATTCCGCTAGCGCCACCTAGCCCGTAACCACTGAAAACACCAGTCCCGCTCTTTGCCGACAAAACTGGCCTACGCCCTCCGCTATGCTTCGCAGTCTTCACAAATGTTTAACCACCACTCATATACTCTGCATGCAGACAGGGCTGCGCACCACCAGAAGAGTCTATGACTGCCACTCCCCAACTCCCAGTCCTGATTCCGGCCGTCTCCCGGGCACCCCCGTACTGTGCTCCGCTGCCCTCACCTGTCCGTTGTCGGGCCACTGCAGCGCCGGGCGGCCGGTGACGGCCAGTTTCGGACAGTCGAACCGGTGCTGTTCCACCAGCTGACGCACGTCGCCGATTAGACCGATGGGGTCGCGGATCAGCTCGGGCACGCACTTACGGGACGCCGGCTGACTGTGCAGGTACAGCACGATCGCCTGGGGACAGAGGACAACCGGGGGAGGTTAGGGAAGGCCGGGGATTAGCGGAGTCAGTCACACCGGAGATGGGTATTTTGGCGAGGTAGTGATGCAGGCAAAGTAGTAAGTGTTCACACACTTAGGGACCGAGACGATGACGAAGACTGAAACACCAGAAGATACCAATGCAGCCAAAAAGCACAATAGATTTATGCTATAATGTGCTGAAGTCCCGCAGCCCGTGCCCAGCTCACTCTCAGCCCTCCCACTCCCCCTGACCTTGAGTCCGTGCAGCTCGAAGGGCGTCAGGTGGACGTGCGGCGGTGTCGGTTTATGCGGCGACGGCGCCGGCTCGGCCAGCTCGTCCAGGCCCAGTACCAGGTGGGAGCGGCCCAGCAGACAGTGGACGTACCGCTCCAGCACGTACCAGAGCATCTCCGTGAAGAACGGGTACCGGTACTTCTGCTGTACCTGAGAGCGCAGAGCGCACGGCAGCCCGTTAGCGCCGTAACACGACGGTCACCGCGGAAATGAGTGACGAGAGGGAGGCAGTTGACCAGAGTACCGACTATGTGTGTGGTGGTTGGGCAGTAAGCAACACATAAAAAAAAAAATCAGCAACAAGCGCAAAGCCGAACGATCTTTTGTAGTCAACAGTGAACAGGTAGCAAGCCAACAATTGTTGCCGGACAAAGATAGGTGTCCACTGTCCAAGTACGAGTACGGCCCTCCAGGTATTAAGTGGTTGGTTGCCAACATCACAATAATCGATCTGCAATGATGAATACGTCTAATGGCTGTTGAAAACCACTGCCGAAATGTGTGCACGAACGCTCTTCTGATTTCTATTGAGTCATTTTACAGGAGTATCTCTGTCATTTAAAGTTATTACACCAAAAGCACATACGCTAACCAACCACTCTTTTGCTGGAGGGCCGTACATACACCAATAAATGGCCAGATATTCTGATGGTACTTACAAGTAGGTACCTACAAAACACAAGCAGTCGCGTAAAATATGCTCCCGCATAACCTGGCAACTTTCATCCCGTCACAACAAATCGTTTGAAGCATGCAAGCAGCTCGACAAAGGAATTTCAAATCGGGTCTATAAGCCTTCTCCATACAAGCCAAATCTCTTCTACTTCACGATCGAAACAAAAAATGTCGGCAGCCGGGAGCTTTCAAAGCCCCGCAGAGCAGAGCACAAAAGCAAACACAAACTAAATGGAAAACAAACCCGCGCCGGGCATCGCGAGCACTTACCCTGGTCGCGTCCTCCACTCTGGCGATCTTGAGTTGTTTTTCCACGGCGAAACTGTGCAGGAAGTTTCCGCCGAACACCAGAGAGTCGGCCGGCGTATAGACGGCATGAATCCAGCCTGTGGCCGGCCGGGGAGTGCAGAGGTGACCAGGTCAGAGGGCGTCTCACGGGACACGGAAATGGGCGCGCACCGCGCCGCGGGTATACTCAGGCACTTCTGACACTTCACTGGTGTTGTGGGGGATCGAATTCATCGACTTTTCAGAAAAGAAAAACAGTGGTTGATAGTGTGGGGTTGATAGATTTAGGGTTGATGGATAGTGTGGGGTTTGATAGATTTATTAACAAACTCCACAACTGGGGTTGTGGAGTTTGTTATCTTACTAGTCAGAGTGTGAAGTAAGATAACAAACTCCATCGAAGGAACAGCTGCCCGGTAAATTCCCATTGTCTCATTTGTAAAGTATGTAGTAATTGAGACCCACATCAAAAGCATAACAGTTTTCCTACTGTATAACCGTCCCTATTTTCCTCCTGCAGCTGGTGAGCCGCACCAGTCCTTCCTTCCTCCCTGCCTTTTCCTCCAGCACCCCTCCAATAAATACGACGACTCACAACCCCACGCGGACCGCTTTCCTTCTGACGCCATCCGCCAGCACCTCTCCCCAGCTCCGTCCGTTCCCATCACCTCCACTCCCTCACCGGTGGGGATGAAGAAGGTGTCCCCCGGCTTCAGCTCGATCCTGCCGCACCGCTCCACCGTGTCGCCGAAGAAGACGTCGCCCTGTTTGCCGGAGAGCACCCAGTCCTCGTACAGCTGCACGTTCTGGTCCGTCGGCGGGATCAGCCAGAAAATCTGCCGACGGACGTCACGGCACAGTGTGAGAAACGCATCATCTAACACCAACAAATCATGAATGCATTTAATTCACAACGAAATTTTACGCAAAGACAAATGATGTAACACAACTAACAAATACATACAATAAATATATGAAACGTCAGACGACATTTCCATGATAGGCAACCACCGTTTCACGGACCTTGCCGCCCTTGAGGACGTGGTACCACACGGATGTGCCGCCGAAGTCGATGTGGAAGTCGGTGTAGCAGCCGTTGACGGACATGAGGCAGTACTTTTGCACCTTGGGGTACATCATGTCGTCCAGCACGTTGGTGGACTCGGTCTGCAGCTCCTTGAGGTGCCGCGGCCACACGCGGTCCACCCAGTCAATCTGCCTCACCTGCGAACAGACGGCGACGGAGAAACGTACTGGATGAGCCGAGAGGGCACTACTGCATACCTATCTAATTAAAATGAAATTAAACATGAGCTAACGTTGGACTGAAAGCAATTGATCAACACCTAGCAGTACTTCAATTATTGGGACCGCGTAAAGCCAGGCAAAAAAGCAGCGAAAAATAGTAATAAAATAGAACAGCATGAATCATGGCCGTGCCCTTTCAAATCACTCCCCGTCCTGTGACCATATTAAGCACCTGGGTCGGACTGATCCGGTTTCAGGTTGCAATATATGCCAATTTATGGGCTTCATCGAACCATGAACAGACGGACGGACGGAGTGGGAGGGGTATTGGCCGGGGCATTGTAAGAGACGCGGCGCCGGGCCGGCCGGCGGCAGCGGCACAAGTCAGCCGCTCACTGGGGCGTGCACAGCGCGCACCACTGGCCACTCACAAGTCACGGCCGCGGGAGGAGAGCTTTCCGATAACCGGGCCTTATTTAGTGCCCAGTGCCGCTCCTAACGTCACCGGAACGCCGCCCGTAATCTGGAGAGACCCGGGGCTTCGCCGAAAACCGGCCGTGAGCCACTACAAACTGCGCGAGGGCGGGGGCAGCGGCCGACCCGGCGCTCTGAGAGCGGGGCGGCGGGCGACCGGATGGCGCCGCGCGGCGAGAAATGTGACGCCCGGAGCCATCCACAGTCACAATACGTCACGGAGCGACGGTAAGGTACCGTTCGGAGTCGTCCAAACGTCACAATAGGTCAAATGGTGCTGGAAATATGGCAGCCAGCGTGATCCAGACGTCACAGTCCGTCACGGGATGTCGGTAACACACAAAACCAACCAATATAAGCGCAATAAATACTGAGGGTCGCCGTTAAGGAGGCGGGCGGCAGACTCCGAGGCGTCAGTAACGGCGTCGTTAGGGGCGCCGTGCGTTTTAAGCGATCGGGACTACGTACCACGGTAGGCGCTTCGACCAGTCTGTCGAGCTTGGTGTGACTGAACTCGAGGCTGATGACGTTCAGCAGGCGATCCTTGTCGGGGTTCTCAAAGTACTGCTGCCACTCCTTCATCGTCATCTCCATGTTCTTCTGGGTACGTACGTCCATAACGTCCAGCATCCGGCGAGAGCCTGGCGGATATGGGGAGCGCGTGTCAGATACGTCCGTGGGGACACTGGATCGACGGCGTGAGGCATGTAGTGTCACGGGGATCATCCATTGACGTTCGCGGTCAGGCGAAAAGTGTACCGAGGCGGGCTTCGAAAAGATGCAGACAGGTGAAGAAATACAAATGAAAATAGTTGGTAGCAAAAGCACTGCATCGTGTGCTTATGAGTAAACACGCAGGTATAGCAAATATCACCTACCACTGACCAGCATCCCCTCCCCCCCCCCCCCCCACACACACACACTGATGGTCAGGCTGGCGTACCCCCTCAATACCCCCTCACTGACTGACAGCTAGGCGGACGCCGCCTCCCTCCACTGATCGCCACCCCCCCCCCCCCCCCTCACTGACCAAAGTCGCCCCCCCCCCCACTAACCGACGGCCAGGCGGACGTCGTTGATGGTGAAGGTGGACGGCGGCACGTTGATGCCCAGACCCTCGGTGGAGTGGAAGACCAGCGGCGTGGAGAAGCCGTTCGCCTGCACCCAGGCCAGGTCAAACTCTGAAACGGCAGGCGATAGAATTAAAGGAGTTGGAAACGGCGAAGCCGCTCGACGACAGTGAGGCACCCTGAAATGGCATTTACAGTTAGCAATGGCAAACGCTGCTAAAAACCGAAAAAAGGAATTATGTTGAGAGAAAGGTAGGCAAGGTAGTCAGTGCCGTTAGTGCAAACTACAAACTGTATGTTTACACAGAACAGCAGGCTGATTTCCGCCAACACATCGCCGGAAGACATTCAATTTCAGACGGCAATTCGATTCTGCGTAATGACCCGTCCGATTTAAATAATGATGCTGAACGAATCCTAGTCTTCAATATCCAGTGCGGCAAAAACACAATCCCAAGCCAAACAACTAAGGCACAGCTTAAAAGGGTAGCAGCACATCCCGAGTCAGACGAATATGCCCTGCTCGAATATGGCCTTTGTCGAGCCGCACGTAAAGCAAGTTACCGGCAGTAAATGTAAATTGTAAATAGACTGCATTAACACCAGAGTTACACAAGATTTATTACAGCTACGTTCGGAGTTTTGTGTAAATTCCATGGTCTACTACCAGCAGAAAAATATAAAGTCTGGGTATGCCATTTAGATTCCTTATTTATTTTTATTTTCAATTTCGAATACGATTACAATGCCCCGATACTCCAATTAATGAATAATAGCAATATTATTCTTTAAAAAAACACCATTTCATCTACAAGTTGAAAAGTGTCTTGTATTCTAAATGCAAATAGATACAGATAGGAAGCTGGTAACTGGTAAGTACTATTTTTCTTGACCAAAACAATGACAGACCATCAAGGAAAACAGGAATACCGATTAACCGACGGATAGTCACACTTATTCCTACAAGGAACAGTTGAATAATAACTCACCTTCGCCTTTCATTTCTTTGACAAAGCATTGTGGAAAATTGTCGCTGACCATTTTCTCGTCAATATCGAATAGCCGATGTCCCTCCAGCTCCTCTTCAGCCAAATTCCAGTCATCGGTGTAGATCTTACGATCCTTCTCACGCTGAAAGCACACAACGAGTAATCAGGCATTCAAAGTAACTGTTGACAAGTCGAGAAAACGCTTAACCCTCGCTGACACCAAGTTGACACCTTCATTTAACATCGATAAGACATCTGCTTGACATGTTTGCTCCAGCATGGTCCCTTCGCAGCGGGATCATTTGTTTGTTATTTGTTGGGTTCTGGGCGCCCTGACACTGGGGTATTATGCGCCCAGGCAGTGGGATTATGTGCGCGTCTCCAACGAGTTACGCAGGTATGTCTGGGCTCACCACGGCCGGCGGAAGACCGTCCACCGTGAAATGCCGCATCAGAATCCGACTGCTTGGACGCGACCTGATTGATGATGGCTATTTAACAGACTTTTACCCATTTTACGGTACACAGAACTCCAAAACTGCTCTAAACTGCTCTGAAAAATGACACCAATATTTTTCGACATCATTTTAGAAAATGAAGGGAAAATATTGGATACTAGGCAAATACAATTTGTCAGAATTCTTAGTGAGCACAACACTATTAGAAATAAGATAAGGATTTACCCATATGACCATTAAGTTGTACAGTATCCTGTTTATTGCACATAAATGATACACCATTTACCATTACATGGTGCATGCTAGGTGCAGCAGCTGCATAAATCAATACAAAAGAAAGTGTGGGGTAATTACTTAATGTCCCTAGTTGATTCTACAAAACATGCTCATTTCTAGGGTGTATGTTTGATAAATAATGTGAAATGGAAACACTGAATAATGGTTCACCTGGAATTGTTTATGTTACAACTGTAAGGCACAAACTTCTATGATGTTCTTTTGATTATTGGCTTTATTTGGTGCATTTTTCTGTATACGTAGGGAACACAGAGTTAATGAGTTAATTTCTCCTGGATAGGACATAGGTACCTACTTAGTGCATGCCAGTGTGAATTGCTTCTCCCCATGATGCAGGCCTGAACACATTTTCCCTCAGATAGGGTGGCTTAGTATCTATGCTGACATGCTTTGCAGGTTGCAGTTCAGTCCCTAGCTCTCTGGTTGCTACAGGTTCCACTTCATAGCCTCAATGAACATGAAGTAAAAAAGAAAGCTTTGCAATTAAAAAGCTGAACTGGGTGGGTGCCAGAGTGTGAAGTATATGAGAGATGCAGGCTGCACTAGTTGCTAAAAAACATCAACACCAATCAGCACCAACCACCATATACCGGGTGATTCAAAAAAGTGTCCCACGTTTCATTTTCAAATTCAAAGCGCATGGTACGACAAAAACACGTTTTGTTTGCTGTGAAAGTAAGCACGTGCAATGTAAATCTATTTGAAGTAGGTGAGAACACTGTTAATCATGTCGCCTTTGAGTAAGGAACAAAAAGCAAAGGTCGTGCAGTTTTACTGGGAGACCAAATCAATCGTCTTAACGCAACGGAAATTTCGGGCCCATTTTCAAACAAGGAAAACTCCAGATAGAAAGACAATACTTCGACTCTGTGAACAGCTCCTGAGAGAGGGATCCGTCGGAAACCTAAACAAGGGTCGGAGTGGAAGAAAGTCTACTGCTAGAACTTCAGAATTCATCGCAAAAGTCAAGGCGGCTATCAACGACGACCCCTCAAAATCACTGCGAAAGCTCGCACAAGAGGTCAACGGTAGCTACAGCTCTGTGTGGCGAATCGCTAGAAAGGACCTTGGACTTACGCCCTATAAAGTTACTATTCATCACAAGTTGACATCAAGCGATCAAGAGCAGCGGTCTAGCTTTGCCAGATGGTTTTCTGAAAAGTGCACATCCAATCCAGCCTTTCTGGAGAACATTTGGTTCAGTGATGAAGCGCACTTTCACCTTGATGGCTACGTGAACACCCAGAACTGCAGGATTTGGGCCGCTGAACGACCTGATATCGTGATGGAAAAGCCACTCCACAGCCAGAAGGTCACGGCGTGGTGCGCTTTCAGCTCCAAAGGCATCATCGGACCCATTTGGTTCCAGAACCAAGACGGATCGACAGCCACCATCACCAAAGAGCGGTACACAACAACGCTCAATCGCTTCTGGAAACGCTTACAAGCTAAACACCAGACACAGCTAAACTTCTTCTGGTTCCAGCAGGACGGTGCGACGCCTCACACCTCCAACATCGCCCTCGAGTGGCTGGAGACGCACTTCTGTGCCCGCGTGATCAGCCGGAAAACGGCGCACCCCTGGCCGGCGCACTCCCCGGATCTAACGCCGCTCGACTTCTACCTTTGGGGGTATCTGAAGAGCCGCGTCTACCAAGGCAGCCCCCAAACCCTCTCAGATCTAAAGGCTGCCATCGGGCATGAAGTCCGCAGGATTCCTCTTGCCACCTGCGCCCGAGTGGTAGCAGAAGTCAAGCACAGAGCTGATCTGTGCCTGTCGCGAAATGGACGCCATCTGGAGCACGTGCTCCACTGACTGCACCTGTCACGTTATGCCATGCTGGCTGCTTCCAAACAAATCTCCATGAAATGCTGCTTCTTTTGATGCAATAAACATGTGTCTGCGTTACCAAGTTTTTAAATAACTCAGAAAACAAATGTGGGACACTTTTCTGAATATATATATATATATATATATATATATATATATATATATATATATATATATATATATATATTCAGATATATATATATATATATATATATATATATATATATATATATATGATAGAGCCTGCACAAAATGAGGTCTTAAATTGCACCAACGAATTTAGAGGCATCATTTAGGGGATGAAATGGTAAGGAAAAAGAAGTATTGGAAAGGTAAATGGACAAAATCAATGCAAGTTTTTTCCCATGTGTGCTTTCCTCTTAGTATTTGTTATTGACATTCTTCCTCAAATGTGCCATCATCTAAAATTAAAGACAGAATCATTAGCTGCTGCATGCTTGGTCTGCATCTCATAAAAGATCCACACTTTGCCACAGATATCATCACGGAGCAAAAGCCCTGCACTAACAGGATCACTCTAACATTGTCATAGGTTGCAATCTGGGATGATAACCTCAAAAAGCTGATTCAGCCTATCAGCAGACAACACATGAGACAATGCCTATGTTTGTCAGGATATCAGGAAAAATGATTCATAGATATAGATATCATTCATAGATATCACTTCATACATGATACAGTGATATCTGTATGAAGTGTCAGGAAAAATGATTCACTTCAAGACAAAATATACAGATATCACTTGTTGCACTTTATCATATAAAGGTGAGCAATCAGAAGAATTTGTTATAAGACTCTGAAAAGAGCTACACGTACTGCAGGTGTTTCGGGACCACAAATACACCAGCCTAGCCCCAACTCAGCCAGCTTGGATGACCTTGATGCTTGGGTAAATGTGAAGATGAAGTACAGTGAAAACAAAAAACATAATCTAACCTGACCTATCCTTGCCTAACCTAATCTTTCAACCCACAAACCTACAACCTACCAGCCCACCATTTGTACTTCATCTACACATATACCAATGACTGATCCCACTTCAACTTTATTGTGGCCTCAACACCAAGTTGGCATTCTGGGTGGTAGATTTGCAGTGCGCCAACACCCACAGCTTTTTACTTTTCTTCATCTGACTGACTTAATAGCTCAATCTGAGGCACTTTAATCATGCGTTTGCCTGATCTAGATTGAGATGCCTTCTTCTGTTACTTATCTTCAGCTTGAGCTGTTTACTCACCTTGTGTTTGTGTTGGTCTGTGTCGATTTGGTTGGTATCCATTTCGTTCGATTGCTTTTTGACGACCAAGCATTTTGTAATAAAACAGCTCACCTTGTGTATCTATAGGACATAGGTAATAATGTAATGAGGTATAGATAGGTAATAAGGTATGCTGCATATTCATATATTATATCCTTGATGGCCCTATATTACCACTGTGCTGATGTAAAGCATATATATGTAATGACTTACCGTTTTAATTCTCCTCATCTTTCTGCTCTTCTTCGGCGAGTTATCGCTGTCTTCCCCAGAATTAGAATCCCCGGTCATGACCTAAGTCAGTATCTTGCTTGCAGTGAGAAACAAATGGAGTTGTAAATGAAAAATATCAACTATGACTTATACCATCCACAGTGAAGGAGATAAGAATAAATGTGAAAAATACCGTGAACTTCATGCAAACTGAAACAACACAGCGGCGGCGACAGCGGCCGCCCTGCGGCATATGTCGACGTATAATGCGCAGAAGTTACAGAAAGGGAGAGACATGACAGCTAATTATTATTCTCTTATATCCTACACTGTGTTTTATGCGATGGAGGGTATGGCATGGTATTCATAATTTGTTTTCAGCAAGCGCCAGCCGCCAAGTATTGTAATTTCGTCTTCTGTATTTCCAAAGAAGATATGGCTAGAAGTAGTGAAATGCATGACAAATGCAAATTATTTTAACATCGTCGTGAGAAGTCGAGTAGATTTTTTCCGGAAGGTATCGACTATCGGTACCTATTGCTCAGGCATGGAGCCGGAGCGGCTAGCGAGAAACAGTCTCTCTCCACCCCACTGGCCACAGGGAGCATGCCGATTAACCCATTCATCTCCCCCGTTCCTGTTATGTTTCCGGTATTGTCTATAGGTATCCTTATCACCCTTATTCATTCATTCGCTCATTCATTCATTCATAGGTATTCCGTGTCCTCAGCATGGGCTGGGCAATGGGCATCTTCACTGGAACTGGCTACCGGCACACAACATAGGTACCTATATGTAAGATATCTTCAGGATCAAATAAGCTGACTGACGCCACACGACCACACCACGTCCCATTGCTCTGGCGGGGTCATGCCCGATGACCCCGCCATTCGATGTGACCCGATGGTCATTCCCATCCGTAGCGCAAGGGGCGACCAAGCGGGCGGGCCAGAGGCGCCATAGCTTTCCATGCCATTAGCGCCGTTAATACGACCGGCGGCCGGAGCCGGTCCGTTAGTCGGGAGCAGCGGCCGGTTGAAATGCGCGCCAGAGTCCATCCGGAGTCCAGTGCCCGCCGACAGTGCAGACTCAAGCCGAGTCCGACGTCCGGCGAGCGAGCAATATGCAGAGATGCGCATCTCGGACACTGGTGGACAGTGGATGATATGACATGAGAGACTGCCTGATCGGATATAATTGCATTTTCACCCAGTTCATTGGCTCATCTCCGGGACCGGAACAATAAACATCATTGGGCTGAGCACAACGATATATATATACCTACATAGTATTGGTTAAAACTATATACCTACCTACCTTACGTTCTCCATAACAGGCTAGCTACAAAAAGAATGCACATAATTCAGGTAACTTGTCATTCACGTGAATAATTTGTAGGTATGGACTTGCTGAGCTGTCCGTATAAATCCAGAATTATCGAGATATGATTTATGGGAGCATTCATCCGATCCGCCTTTATGCCTAGCTCTCATCAGGGCTGCGGGATCGGAGTCGTAGTCGGAGTCGTTCGGAGTCGACAGTCTGGCTGGAGTTGGAGTCGGAGTCCGAGTCGGTCTGAGTCGACAGTCCTGACAGGAGTCGGAGTCGGAGTCGGTGTCGATATTGGAAGCTGGAGCAGGAGTCGGGGGTAGGGGAAATTTGGGTATTATCGGACGGGTAACTTCAAGCCATCGTAACATGAAGGTTATCATTTTTATGTAACTGGGAGTCATTTAAATATATGTAGAAAGCCCAAAACTTTGTTTTTAGAAAGTCTGCTGAGGTTCCGGTGTTGCGTTGGAGCGCAGCGATTTTTTAAAGAAAAAAAAGTTACTTGGGTATTATCGGACAGCAGCAGCAAATTACGGACGGGCGTCCAAACGGATCCCAAGAGTCTTGATATTGATATTGATCCCCGACAGGCGCGGATACAAGGGGGGGGCCATGGGGGCCATGGCCCCCCCCTTGGCCGATTTTTTTCAAAAATAAAATAAAAAGTTAAAAAGCTGAAAAGGGGGCCTCCTGAAAATAAAGTGGCTATTCATGTTGAGATGTTGCCTGAACAGCTAGATAAGCTCAATAGACGCAGTTTTTTTTTTGGGGGGGGGGCCAACAAGTGGGAAGATGGGGCCTCCAACATATGGGGGCCTCCTGGTTTCTAATGGCCCCTCCCTTGGAGATTTTCTGGATCCGCCCCTGATCCCCGAGTAATGCGTTGGCTTCTTGCTCTTTCGAACGCCACCTTCCGCGTGTCGCTCCGTGGCCCAGGAGCCGAGATAGAAGAGGGGGAGGGGGGGGTTCAAACATTTCCCCCCATTGGGTAATATCGGATGGGTGTCCGATAATAACAAACACGTAGGCCGTTCAAAATGCGCCAAAATGGGAGCAACAAACACATTGAACACAGATAGTTGGCCCATAATCGATAACAAAAATGTTCACGTAAGTGGAAAAGGTACCTACAACTTGGCAGTTACAACTTCTTTATCTCTGCGATAACAGGTACCGTAAACGGGGGTGACTTTGCCTTGCTGGGTGACTTTGCCATGCTTCTCAAAAAATGCTTTAGGGTGATCTCTAGTGATATTTTACGAAGAATGTAATAATTTTTAATGCACAAATGAAAGATAATTGATGGGCCTTCCAAAATAACCAACACTGAGAGATAACTTACCACTAAATACCTAACTGGGCTCCATTTTATTGCAGTCATTGAAATGGTCAAATTTGAAGAGGTCCGAACTTTGTATTATCTAACCATGTTCTAGACCAACCGCGATGCTGAAACTTGGTATGGTTGATCATGACAAGGCTGTTAAGTTAGCATATCCAACAAAAATGGCATTTGTCCCTTCATTTAGCTAAAATTTTTGGTGGCAATTCTTCCAAGTGAATTGCAGGCCACATGGGGTGACTTTGCCACCATGTTATCAATGCAAAAATGAAATACTTATCCGATGCAATTCAAAATAAGTTTTTAATATAGCATCATTTTGATCTCCAAACTGGTTTTTAGAAAGTACAAGTTTATATGTTGAAAGCTAGCACAGGAATGCACAGTGGGAGTATAGAAAGGCAAAAATTACCAAAATAAAAAAAATGGACCAAGCTGGACCCAACTTTTCAGCACAGCCATGATCATCTACAACTCCTGAGTTTGCCAGTAAGACTGGCTGAAGAAATCTGTATCATTTTATAGAGCAAAACGCTGATAACAATTGTGTCGGTCAGTTCCTGCAAGAACGTCCTCTTTCTGTTCCTCTTAATGCCGCTGGAAAAAAGCGGCAAGGTCCTAGAGTACCGATACAATAGTATATTTGCTTATTTATCGATGCTGAACCATTTTCAGTATCTATTTACTATCAAATATGAATTATTCTCAACAAATATAATCTATTATAAAAAGTAAGGTATCTCTCCTTTTTTTGTACATCGTTTAAGAGCAAAAAACCTCGAATTGATTTATTTTTTCCTATAAAACAATAAAGGATGGTTGCCCTTCCCCATACAATGGAACAAAAATGCTTGAAAAGTATTTGTTAGCGTTAAAAAACCATTATTTGGCATAGTGGCAAAGTCACCCCTTTTTCAGTTTAACTTTGCCACGACTCATTTTCCTTAGAAATTTATATTTTTAGGCAAGATATAAATACGATAATAACAAAACCCAAAGAGCTAATCGTCATCCGTGTTTTAAACATGAGTCATCTCAATAAGTTGACAAGTTTAAAAAATACAAGCGTCTTAAGTTGAAAACATGGCAAAGTCACCCCCGTTTACGGTAATTGATAAGTTGTATGGATGGAAGGACAAATGGCGATTATCGTAAAACAATTATGACAGCCTAGCGGCAAACTGCCTGCGAGAGGAGGTGGTGCCAAAGGAAATCCTGCGCTACCTTTTTCCCAAATAAAATATTTGCATATGCACCTGGGGAAGAGCTCAGAAGATAACTGCCTGTCCGATATTACCTACTGGCCGATATTACCCAACTTTCCCCTACCGAAAATCCATCGATTCCGCAGACTTACCGGGGCTGCGGAGTCGAAATCGGAGTCGGAGTCTGAGTCTGAGTCAATTTTGGGAGCCTGAGTCGGGATCGGAATCGGAGTCGGAGTCACCGAAAATCCACCGACTTCTCAGCCCTGGCTCCCAATACCTCTTGGCTTTCACCGACTGCGCCTCCTCGTCCTCCCTCCATTACCCACAGATCTCAGAAACCGTGCTTCTTGACAGGCTTGCAAAATGTTTCCAGGACGACATGACACGAAATAGGTACCTACTAGGGTTACCCGCGTGCTCCGCAACGCGAAGAGGGGTTATTTGTGACCCGTGGGTATTGGGTTGGTCTGTGTCGATTTGGTTGGTATCCATTTCGTTCGAGTGCTTTTTGACGGCCAAAACAAAAAAGATACATCGCATCGAGGTGCCCGTGTCGTATTATCATGCGTTCTACTTAACCCGCGCCCCGTAGGGCTACCGGCGGACCCTACCACCCGTAGGGGGGGGGGGGGCGTTTCGCCCCCCCCCCCCTAAGATCTCGGATATTTACCGGCCGATTTTCAAAATTCAAACGGCGTTTGATAGCCCCACACGGGAACTACCTTGTGACCAAATTTCATTGACCTAGGTCAAACCGATGACGTCACAGGTCAGGTCAAAGGTCAGATTTTCACCGTTCACAGGCATTTCAAGAAATGTGTTGTAAATCGAGTAAATTGGTAATTTATTGAAAACCATCGATGGTACATTGTTCGTCAAACACATACTTTGGTATCTGAGGTCACTGATACCAGGTCAGGTCACAGCGAGGTCAGGTCACCGGGGTCACAATATGAAAGTGTCGTGTGATACATGTTTTATGGTCCATTTTACATGACAAATGCGATTATGTGGGTTAGGCAGCCTTTGGGGCCACCCTAGGTCACGTTTTGGTGAAGGTCAGGTCAAGGTCAGGTCAAATTAGGTCAAATTTCAAAGTTGGTATTTTTGCATAAAATGGGTATTGATTCGACGCAGCTCGTCACGGGGAGTCTAATGGTGGTCTTTGTTTTGCTCTACAAGGTCTAGAATTGCCAAAAATTGAGTTTGAAAATTTGCGTCATCATTTTTGAACAGTTTTTTCGCTATAACTTGGCCAAAAAACGAGGTATCGATCTGAAATTTGGTATGTAGATAGAAGACGGTAGGTACTATCACATATATTCCGTTTTTTCGAAACTCAAAAAACTTTTTGGATTTTTTGGCTAATATATCCAAAAAAATGCTTTTTTGATTTTTGGGGGTCAAAACTCAAAAATTTCAAAAATCCGAGATGACAGTTTTGTAGCCCTGTCAATTCTACACCTTTTATGTTTGATCATTTTTCTGTATCTTCAAAGCTGTAGGCCTGACAGGTCTTCTCGCGAAGGTCTTTTTTCGGTCGAAAATGACAGAACATGACGTCATTCTGACGTCATTTGTGGCCAACCTATCGTAGCCTCTGGAAACATTTTTGGTCACAATGTGTAAAATTGATGCCCGGAGGGGTCCTGAAAGTTTGGTGGCGATATCTGCAGCCGTTTACGAGATATTGACCGAAAAGGACAGGGGGGGCCGTTTCGGCCCCCCCTACGGGGCGCGGGGAATGATTCGAAAACTGGCGTGAAGTCTTTTGACGGCCATCGATGAATTTCGCTAAAAATGACAATGTAATGGTTTGGAACATTTACATTTTTAAGAATACTGTTGCTTATAATGTAAAAATGAATATTGAGCCTTGGACAGAATTGAATGCTCTTTCCAACGGTACCATTTTTAACTGCCAAACGTATCAGGTTATACAGCAAAACCCGTGTGAATAATAAAGTGGCACATCATCGACAAACACCATTTTCTCCCGTGATTTGTACCACCTTGGCGTCGATCAATTAGCTGTTCACAATTTTCCCATGAGAGGCGGTACATTTCTCTTGCCCACAGGCGTTGTTTCAACTCGCTCTGTTTAACGGTCACCTAAAAATAAAATCAATTCCAAAATCCGTCAAAAACCGCATTTTTTCAACAAAAGTGCCCTCACGGGTGCACGTGGCACGTGCCTTCCTCTGCATCGTACACCATTCGACAGCACGCTCAATTATCTACACGATTCTGTTTTCCCCGTGCCGATCGGGCCCACGGTTACCGAGATATTGCACGGGGATCGGACCCGTGTGGGGCAAATTCGGCCATTTTCGCCCGATTTCGCACGCCGATTTATACATGTAAAGTCTATGACGCGAATTTGCACTTTTTGAGCACGCGCCACGCGCTGACTATCGACCCGATCGAGCCCAGACCCCTCAAAGGCACGTCGCGCATCCTTGATCTATAAGTTGTGCAAGTTTCACCGCGCTAGGTGCAACGGTCTGGCCTGTAGGTAGTCCACGCAAAGCACCACCAAGTCGGGACCTCGGTAACGGACAGACGCACCCTCCTCAAATAGTAATATAGAAGAAGATACGAAAGCTCTAATGCCAATGATAGCCAATGCCATGAACGTATGTATTTGGCGGCAGTCCGGCGGCACAGGAGCCGGCGCGGTGAGCTGCGTCAAGGCCTTGCGGCACAGCATGCGCCAGGCGGTACTGCTCTGCGGCACAGCATGAATCAGGCGTACGATGGCAGAGTCATCTATCGGCTAGGCCATAAGCTCACAGATGAAGCGATGTTTTACCTGAATGAAATAATGATTTTTTTCCAGCGTTTTCTATGACAAATGATAGATGTGCTTAGAACGAAGTACGCGATAAGTGATACAACATTATATTGCAGTAGGTACCTAGGTACTTGACAAATTCTTCCGTATTTCCAGAATGACAAGAAACAACATAGCTACGACTGGTGGGAATCAACATTTGAGCGGTATATCCATTGAGGTAGCCAGCGGAAAGAGACAACAAAGACAAATATAAAAACCATAACTGCTCGCTAATATCTTCCAATTCTACCACCATATATAAATAAAAGTCAGCTATTTCTTCACGCCTTTCAGGTCGGACAATAGCCCGGGTCCGGTGGTGTTTCCCATTTGACCGGGTGCGCGCCGCACCTGGACGGTGCTGACCCGTCGCGCCGTTCCACTCCCCGATCACGGTGCCGGTCCCGGCGGCAATCTGTCTGTGTCCGGCCGGCCCGCAGGCCGACAATGGGCCCCGTGCGCCGATAACGACCGCCAGTCGCCGCCATTGACATGGCTCCCTTTCCGACCGGTGATAAAAGCTGCCGTTCGAGGCCCTTTCTATGGACCGAGCAACAGCTAGAGGTATTTCAAATAACGGCCCGCTCCGGCTCTGCAGTCAGGCTGGCCAGCTCCAAATGAACCCCGTCCTCACTAAACCGATAGTAAAGAGGCCAGATTAAGCGCACGCGGCGATGGGGGACGTGAGCGGACTGCAGCGGGCGCAGGCGGGACAACGCCGGACTGCGGCGGCCGCGTTCCGAGGACGCTGCATGGGTCGTTGGACGGGTTTGGCACGCCGTTACCAGATATGGGCATAGTGCAATAGCCAATGGTCGTATCGAGACAGAGGGGTGCAGAAACTGCAGAATGACCTGCAAGCCAGGTCAGTTACATCATGATCTCCGACTAAATAGCGTGCAATTTTTGTTGAAGCGAAGATGTTCAGGGCATTGCATTGCTGCAGACTGCAGTTCCAACGATCTTTTATATGTAGGTATAGAAATTCAGTGTGGATGTTCTGAGTGTTCTGAATGTGAATTACATTGTTCTTGGTCTATCACCAGATACGAAAATTTATGGTATGAGACAGATTTCAGTAGGACGATTAACATGTCTAACAAACGGCTGAAGTTGATACATCCCAGTTAACGAGCACGTTTCTTATATGTAACACACATATGCATATGATCTGTGAAATTGTGCAGATAATGCAAAGGTTAACACCGGTTGCATCGAGTTTTCCATCGACTCATAGCCCCAATATTTCCACTGAGCGTATGGTGCTCTGCCGATTGAATACAGAACGGATGATGACGGCCGCCGAAACAGAATGTTGGGTTCATTGCCAGGCCAGATAGGCATTACAGGGTTCATGAAATGGCCGTTGTGCAGATGTCAATTTTAGTAATTCAGGTGTTACTTACCTAGTAGTCGTGGGTGAACTATTTTATCCCATCATCTCCGCACCCCAGGTTACAGACGTTCGCTGAAAAATTTACACCACATCGCTCCGCCATAAAACGAAAAGCTTTTGGATTTTCTGAGACAGCTTTTATGATTCACTTCATAATTTATACCACCAAAAGCAATTATAGCATTTTATGATAGCACTCTAGACTCATATCCGTTTCCGAATGACTACTCTCGGTGATTGAAACATTCATTTCGAACAAAAATATTAAATTGGAACAGTCGAAAATCGTCATGTATTTAAAGCAATCAGATATCATGATAATGGAAAGAGTGTCGAAATATCTGGCTGAAATTTAAAAAATAAATTATTTAGGTACGCTTCAAACGATTGCTACAAAATCTGAGCAAGTTTATTGAGTTCAGCACAAGAATACCATAGAAAATCTTTTTTTTTTTTACTAATTCAAGGATGTTACCATATTCAGTCTTCACTAAAAGTCAAAAAGAATTGAAAGAAAAAATGATTTCTGTTAGCTACTCTTTATCAACGCTGACGCCTGCCTTTCATAGGGTGCTCTTCTGATGCCTACACTCTACCTAGTTACAAGACGCATCAGAAAGTCTTCAAACTATTTCTGTAATGCATAATTTGAACCAGAACTGTTTGATAAGAACTTCGTCCCAACTGCATCCAGCAAGCTCACTTGGAAATCCTGGGATCAAGGTACAGCGCTCCATTTAATAGCTTAATTCACTTTATGGTGATTTAATCTGTTCAGGCGAGACGTGTCGGGCCCGGCAGCGGGGCCGGAGGGTCGTTTGGGCCGGCCAGTGGCCTCTCTCGGTGGGAGCGGTGCTGCGGAGGCGGACTGCGCAGCGGGGCTGATGGTTCACTGGCCGGTGAGCGCAGCACTCACCTCAGAGCTAGGCTGTCGGACGTGGGCACATCACAAGAGACGTGTATATTTGATGAGCTGATTCATTCATTTAGTATAAGTATGTAATTGAAACACAGCTAAAATGCGAGAGCTAAGATGTGGTGCACGAGATTGCAAGGTCAGAAATCACACTTAGCCCGAGAAGATTTAGAAAGTTTCACTGTTCTTCATCAGTTCTATTTCTGCATAAGAAGCATGCGGTGATCCAGCAATCCTGTGGAAATGCCTATCAAATACAAATTACAATGTAAAGTGTTATAGTATTGCACCACATAGTATACGATTGTCACCATTATCAAGCTACAAAGGCATAGCGACTCTGCCAAAGAAGCTTCGAATGATGCATTAGCTGTGCTCATTGATTGTCGACGATTTGCCGTCATCTCCATTGACTATCGTGGCTGGACAAGAGGTGAGTTCCCCTTTTCCGCCTCGCCGCTAACCAGCAGACTTAGAGTACCTATGTGGAAGGAGAGCCCAGTCACGGAGGTGGCGACGGTGAATGGTCAGAATGCTGAGCACAGCGCAGCGGTTCAGTCTCGCGACAACAGAATGGACGGCGCGGATACTGCTGACTGCGGCTCCGGCCGGCAGGGGCGGAGCGGGCTGCAGCGCTGATTTGGTCACTGGGCCTGCCAGGCTGCCCGCTGAGCCTGCCCCCGCGGACCGCTGAGCGCGACTCACTGACCACTGCGCTAGCCTTGGCGACCTGAGTGTGACTTCGACTGCCACTGTTTTTTTTTCTTCTAAAAGTGCCGATGGTCTGTCTGAAAGTGTCACTGCTCTCTTTAGAAGTGCTGCTGGTCTGTCCAAGTACATACTGTAGCTGGTCTGTCTGCAGGACCGTACCTGGTGTGCGCAGATCCACCAGTCGCAGTCTGATCCCCACAGGTGCTGCGCCGTCTTTTGAAGCCGGTTCTCGGCCAACCACCTCCGGGATTGAGACGAACACGGTGGCTGCAAACGTGCTCAGACTCGGAGGTGGGTCAAACGGTACAAACACGCACACACACAACACGAGCTCCCAAACACACACCAGGGGGGAGAGAGAGAGAGAGAGAGAGAGAGAGAGAGAGAGAGAGAGAGAGAGAGAGAGAGAGAGAGAGAGAGAGAGAGAGAGAGAGAGAGGGAGAGGGAGAGAGACAGAGACAGAGACAGAGAAAGAGAGAGAGAGAGGAAGAGAGATAGAGAGAGTGAGAGAGGAGGGGAGAGAGGTGAAAAGGAAGAAGGAGGGTCAGGGAAAGCGCCGGAATTCGACGCTTAGCCGGTAGTGAGAGCCCGGTTCAAGCCCCGGTGCGGGCGGCCACATTTAACATTTAGCTCCTACGTGTAATGGCGTGCGTGTCTGTGGCAGGGGCCGCACAGAAGCCAGGCAACGTGAGTGAGCGGAGGGGGCCGTGTCCAGTCGTGAGGGCACGTTAAACGTTCGGAAAAAATTCTGTCATACAGCTGGAATTGCGAGATCGGGTGGTGGGGTCAGGGTCAGCACAACAAGCTATGCTTAGTGCGGGCTCTGATTCCTGAAATCCACCCATTCAACCATTCGGACTAAATTTATAAAAAAAGGGAAAAGAAGAAAATGAAAAGGAGCTTAGAAATAAATAAGAAAGAGAAAACCAAATTAGCAAGAGCAAGGAAATGAGAGAAAAGCCGGGCAAAATAAATACGTCAGTGAAATAAAACGATATCAGCTACAGAGAAATACGAGAACATGTTCTGACATACATAGCGGACTTTCATGCTAATGCAGCTGCACGTTTGATGATTAGCTCTCCTCGTGTTCGGGGAGTTCCCACTTGCCATCAGCAGAGCAGAGAGCTCACGGCGACCGGAGCACCAGAGCAGAGAGCTCACGGCGACCGTAGCACCAGAGCAGAGAGCTCACGGCGACTGGAGCACCAGAGCAGAGAGCTCACGGCGACTGGAGCACCAGAGCAGAGAGCTCACGGCGACCGGAACACCAGAGCAGAGAGCTCACGGCGACCGGAACACCAGAGCAGAGAGCTCACAGCGACCGGAACACCAGAGCAGAGAGCTCACAGCGACCGGAACACCAGAGCAGAGAGCTCACGGCGACCGGAGCACCAGAGCAGAGAGCTCACGGCGAACGGAGCACCAGAGCAGAGAGCTCACGGCGACCGGAGCACCAGAGCAGAGAGCTCACGGCGACCGGAGCACCAGAGCAGAGAGCTCACGGCGACCGGAGCACCAGAGCACAGAGCTCACGGCGACCGGAGCACCAGAGCACAGAGCTCACGGCGACCGGAACACCAGTCGGCGCCTGTCAAACACGTCCAATGCACGATTTGTTTTCTTACCGACACAAAATAAATGTGTCGCCCGCCGCCGGAGTCAGTTTTTTAGGTTTCCTTCTCATATACAACATTCGCCATCCCAAATTTGCCGTGCCGTCCGTTATGCGAAAATCGTCGAGGCGTATGGCCGGCTGACGTTTCATCTCAATGTCATCTATCACTTCTTATAAATTCGGTTAATATAGAAGATGCCATTCGGGATAGCCGATAAATTCAGCGGACGTCCTCGGATATTGGCCGATTTCCGCCCAAATCGACGCCAGACGGTGATTTTTGCATGGCGCTGGACTCGAAGGGACCTTGGACGACATATCCGTGTCAGCGATGGTGTGAAAATGACAGTGCTTATAAAAACAGATACACCAGGCGACAGAGTAAAGGTGTGAGCTGTCGGTAATGAAGACAAGAGGTGATGTGAGTGTCCATGCAGGAAAATAGGAATAAATTAATTTCAATCCACAGGCTTCATAGGGAGGAAGATAAGGGGCAGCAAGGTGTGAAAATATAGTGGTTTGAGAAAGCACTTAAAGATAAAGGATTTAGACAATAAGTCACAGGGAGAAAGACATGCCAAAGATAGAAAGAGAAAAGCAAAAAAAGAGAGCGAAAGGGAGAGAGAAAGAGGGAAAGAGAGAGAGAGAGAGTGAGAGAGAGAGAGAGGGAGGGAGAAAGGAGAACATTCAGACAAAAAGTCAGAGCTAAGCATGCGTGCGTATATAGTTAAGAGAATAGGAAAATTAAGTGGTACTGAGAAACCCGGGGAGAGGTGAAATGGTAGGCTCCTAGGCGAGGAGAGGGATGCGAGTGGCTCCCAGATAGACGAGAGTCGAGACAGGCGTACACACAGACAGATATACAGACAGACATAGAGCGAGGCAGGGGAGCGGCAGCGGTGGGCCGGGATTGCTCCCAGAAGGAGAATATCCCGATAAGCACCGGACTTTACCTAATTGGATCTGGTCGGGCCGCCCGGCGTTCGGCGGTTCCCGGCCGGCAGGGATTATTGGCTGCGTTGTTAGCGCCGGATTATTGTTCCGCTCGCGCTGAGACCTGAGCTTCACGCGCTGTGAGGACGCGATTTCGGAAAGCAGTGGCAAGGGGATGTCTGTGGCTGTTGTAACGGCAACAAGTGACAAGTAAGGAGCGCTCACAAAGTTGTGTGTGCTTAGCTTATGGAAGCATGATGCCTACCGCACGTGATATATCTATTAGTGCGAGAAAAATATATTCCAATCGAAATCGGCACAGTGGCGGGTGACCTCCCTTAGGTGGCAGGCTCGCCTACATAGGTTTCTCAAGAAGCTTTCCCAAGATAAGATCTCTATGTTCCCAAGAAGCTTTTCCTCTTTCGTTTTGTCTTTACATATGCACAAATGTCAATCTATCGATGACACAATGCAGTAGATATGCACTATGTAGCGCAAAAATGGCTCAACCGAACGATTTTCACGAGTTCCACATAAAACGGTTCAATCTTATTAAGCCTGACATGCTGAGTAATGCAATGAGAAAAGTTCTGACGTAGGACTTGGATAGACCAATAGCGTTTAGGATAGACTAACAGTTGCTCCGAACTGTTAAGTTAAGGTCCTTCACTTATCCAATTTCCGGCATGGTTAATCACAAAGAAATAGGGCGGGTCTAAACTTACGCCTTTAAATACACTAACTTTCAAATGGTGCTTCAGTGCACGAAAATCACCGAACCGCTAACTAAAGTTCTCCTGACACAAGTTTACAGCTAGCAAATTAATTTATCTGATTGCAAACAAACCATTTATGAAAACAGTTCTAAATCAAGGAGGTAAACGATGCATTATCACTTAATTAATCACTCATTAATACCATGCAGGTCCAACTAAGTAAGAACACACGTCACTGAGCCTTGATTCGAAAAGGATTATGGCTGGCCATCTAGCCAAGGCAACTGAATACGCTTGTCGGCTGTTTGTATCATAAGCTGATGCATGTGCGCACACCTGCGACCAAAAACAACGATCCGTTTGATTCCACTCATAATGAAGGCTTGAACACTACTCGGCGATATCATAAAGCATCCCCTCGCTGGTCAGGAAGCTGCTTTGCCGTAGCTCACGGAAAATAATTTCCTCTCTCCGAGGGCCTCTGGTAAAAACAAGCACTTCATTAGCTGGAAATGAGGCGCCGCCGACGTCCATTGCTGCCGCCAAATAACCGCATAATGACCTACAATCTTGACCTGGCCGATCTGAAATAAAAAACAAATGTGATATAAATGGAGAGGTTTGATAGGAACGCTGCTGCAATGAAGGAAAAGAGGAGAAAGGGCATAAAGAAAAGGACAAGTGCCTTAAAGGTAGACTGCCACCATTTTTTCACAAAACGGTTTTCACTAGAGCTGAGCCACCTATGTCCCAGACTAAAGTCGGTTTTCCGAAATTCGAACCCGTTTGCGAGAAATCGGAGACCAAAGTTCAGTTTGATGCCATTTTTTTAGTCCAAGAAAACCGACATCGCTACTGTTTATCGATAACTTTGAAACATGAATTTTCTTATCTTTTGGCAAATATATGTCAAAACTTTGATTGTTTCGAGATCAGAGAAGAATTTTGGAGTGTCAAAATAAAAGTTAAACTTATATATTCAGTAGTTCATTTTTCCCAAAAAAGTGTGGGAAATGGGGTTTAACATGGGCCAGACTCATTCCAAATGAGCCATGATTTTTAAATGTTTTACGAAGTTAAATGCAAAATAAATTAAACATGGCCAATTTCTTATTAAATCATATATTAGTAAATCATAAAATACCTTACTTTTTCAAATAAAATGTAATAATCTTATGACCTTGAAGTCTAGTGATGTGTAAACATTGTCGCTAGACATTAACCGATTGATAATTGTATGATAATCGATAATTTTTTCGCGATTCACGTGATGATACTTTGTCAGGTGAATTCTAAAATTTTGTTTTGTCCAGGGAATAAATCATAGGCCGATCTGAGAAAACTTTTTGAAGGTGGCAGTCTTCCTTTAACGCATGCCTTCTCACGTTTCAGGCTAGGATGCATGCGGTTTGCTTTTTTTGTGTCACGCAAGCGGTATAACCCATTCTCGTATTTCTCAAAGTCTTACGAGTATATATTCTGATATGCAAAAACTGCTGATCCTCCACCAATTTTTGACTTTCTACTTGTATAAAAAGGTTGATACTCTTTACCTAAGCAATACCTACTTTCGGTCTCTGGACAAAGCCAAGTTTCTGATATACAAACAAATGATATCCTATGGTGAAGTTGAGCCAAAAATGTAGTTATTTCATCTAGCTTATTTACCATTGAGCGTGCATTCAAGTGAACAATCGATATATTGCCTTCAAAGCAGGAAAGGTTTCTGATTTTGAGTGGTTCATGAAAGTCACAATTGAGCCTGATCGTGTCAAATTTGGAATGCGTTGTTGATATATTACTTATGTCATTTATGAATGGATCTAATGTTTTCGAGATTGTTTTGAAAGGACTTGCCGGACGGGCCAGTATGTATGACTTCTGGATACCTTCCCCGATTTACCCACCGTCGGACCCTCAACAGATTCACAAGTGACTAGCGCTGTCACTAGGATTTTGAGGTGCCACTAAGGAAGAGGAATTTAAGTGTACAGTGAGATAGTGAGGTATTGAATTATTGTGCTATTCTTTCATGTTTCTTGTAGGTACTACAAATGATTTTATGATTTTTTTTTCCTTGCAGAAAAAAAATCATAAAATGTTATTATTTGTCATCAACAGATGATGAACGCATGTATCATTTATATTTATTTTGTTATTTATAGTGAAAGGACAGATGACATTCATCAATAGACAATTCTGAATGTTATGTTTCATTTAGGTACTTGAAGCAAGCTGTTTCATTCAGAAATATGCAAATTAAGACACTTGGTTCGTGCGTACTATATGCATTGTGTTTGTACTAAGCACTATTCCATTTGATAACCATGAAGGTAAGTCAAATTACTGCAATCATTGTTGTCAGCAGATGGTACCTGGTGACATGTGTTCAGATAGGCCAAATAGGCATTCATATTTGTTCATAGCAGTATGGCAATTATACCCTGGCAAGAGAAAGCAGGCACAGAGCAAGGAGTGGGTTGGTAGTGGGGACCTCAGAGCAAGAGGTAAGCTGGTTTCTTAGACATGTGCAGGCGAGCAGATATAGGTAACATTTTATGTTGACTGGTTTACTTTTTGTTAACCCGCGCCCCACTGGGGTCTGCGTATAACACGCCCTACTGGGGGGGGGCTATTCATAGCCCCCCCTCCTAACTCCGAAACTACTGGGCCGATCGTCAAAATTCAAACGGCGTCTGATAGCCCCGGAAAAACTGTCGAGCGAAACCTAATTTCATTGACCTCGAGGTCACCGATGACGTCACAGGTCAGGTCAAAGTAAAAGTTATTAGCATTTTGGCTTGTTCACGTTTTGGGCTCTGGCCGCCGTCTTACAAGTCAGATCAGGCTCATTTTTGGTTCACACACTCGTGAACAGATGCTCTAGATACCCTGAGGGTACCAAACTTGTACTTTGATTTTCAGGTCAAGGTCAGGTCATCACAGGTCACGAAAATATTATATCATGCGTCGGTCACGTGACACATGTTTTATGGTCCATTTAGGCCAAAGATTTCGAATTTGATGTCGTCTGTGTCATTCGAGGTCATTTTGAGTCGAATTTAGCCTAGGTCAGGTCACTTTCAGGTCAAAAAAGGTCAAATTTTGAAGTTATAATTTTTCAACAGAAAAGGTGTCTATTGGATGCAGTTTGAGCTCAGGAACACGATGCTGCTATTTATATTGGCGTACGATGTCAAATACGTGGTGAAAAATTGATTTGAAAAATTAATAATTGTGAATTTTTTGCAATAATGCGTATAACTTGGCCATTTTTGAAGATATTTAGCTAAAACTTGCTAGAGTTAGTCATAATAACGCGTTCTATCACACATATTCCGGTTTTTTCGAAAAGTCAAAAACTTTTTGAAAAAAAATGTAAAAATGTAAATTTTGAATTTTATTATATAAAATTTTCGAAATTTTCAAAATTTCGAAAATCCGAGATAGCAGTTTGATAGCGCAGTCTATTCTGAGTACTCTCATGCAAAGAAATTGGATCTAGCTTAAAAACTGAGCCCTTGGGAGCGATTGCCGTGGTTCGATGTTTTGCGTCGAAATCGGCCGAACATGACGTCACTCTGACGTCATTTCCGGCCGACGTATGGTAGCTACGAAGTTCAAATTTTGACACAAGGTGTCAAATTAATGCAGCCGAAGGTACTGAAAGTTTGGCGTCGATACGTCAAGCGGTTTGGAAGTTATTGCAGAAAAACGGGAGGGGGGGCTATAAATAGCCCCCCCCAGTGGGGCGCGGGTTAATTATACAGGTGGGAGTGGTCACTGACTAGAGGCACCACCATTCCACATGATAAGTAAATGGCATAATTTGTATTCTGGCATTGTGTTACTATTTAGTTAACTTATTCATCTTGTGTGGCAGCCAGATGCCGTGCATGCCTCTGAGTGAATCACCAGCATCATTCAGTCACACATCATCCATTTCCAGTCTGACTCACTTCACTTAGGGCAGATCTTATGCCTCCAGAAATGCTGGCTGCAGCTCTGCTTCATGTTCTATGTTTTAGTGAGTGTCTCATTGCTACTGTGTCAAGCCAACTTTGGAGGGTATTTGACTGATAGTACAATGTTCAGTCTGAACCATTTCTGGTTTTCAGTTGTTCATTATTTGCCACAGAGTTTCATCTGTAGGTTGCTCCATAATTTAGCAAGTGCTCAGGAGTAGTTGCACACAAGTTTAAATTTAAATGTCCCTGGTGCTCTGAGTAAAACACCCCTTGCGGAGTTGGGCATTATTGTATTGGTCTGTGCCAAGCACAAGTATATATGCAGCCTCACTCTCTCAGTCAAACGCACACTCACTCACATACTCCCACGTCACAC